>NW_026634392.1:22294-32963 GCF_024868665.1 Triplophysa rosa
ACGCGAATACCACAACGCAACTTATGAGTCCCAGACTCATGAGGGATTTACAATACCCTGGCCTTTTTAAATCTGATTTCTCAAACTTCTTTTTTATAATTTACTTGTACTTACTCGGAATGTTCATCAAATTCAACACAGCAATTTAGGTATATTCAATAGCAGAATTTTGAATAAACAGGCTTCTGCTTACCTTTTATTTTTAGGTCGACCTGTGTGTTGAATCTGAATTCGTTCTGAACGAAATTGGCAGAAAATGCCTTCGTCTCTCATCAAATCACGTCTCGTCAAATCACGTCTCAGGGTCACCATTTGTTGGACTTTAAAGGCAGTCCTGCATGCTCAAAAATTTGCACAGAGACGTTCTCCAAAATTAAACAGAAGTTTTATTATCAGATGTAAAAAGGTAACAAAGCTTTGGGTTGTCAGACGATCTCCTCACTCCACCACAAGCCAACAACACAAAATATTCAAAAACACCCATATTTATTAAGTATGTGACGTCGCTCGTATCTTCTGACTCCTCCTCTGCCTTTTAAGGAGTGCTGCTCCCTTTCCACCAATCACCGTGAAGTCCTTTTTCTTAGTTCCTGTAAAATAACATTTCAAAACGTATATCCTGTGGTCAATCGCCAGTCCTGAGGATTGTTCTCCAGGACAGTTTCTTTTGGGGAGTGGTCTCCTAGAAACAGTTTATTGTGGCCGGACAACATACCAACATTCTTAACATTCTTTTAGTAAAAAGAAAACACTCAATCATCTAATGTTTTTAATTATATAGCGTTGTTTCTTAATCCTATGATTCATTAAAACACATCACAACTCATGATTATACTTAAAACATATGCAGTGGATTGATTCATAACATTTATTTTCTTTATGACTCTTTGTGACTGTGTGTGTGTGTGTGTGTTGATCTAGATAATTTATGGCTCCAACCCCCATTTGCCACAGTAACTATTTTACTGAGTAAGATAGCAAGCACATGACAAAATCACACAGCTTAATGATTTAATGAAAGAAAACACTTATTGATTATATTGATATTTAAATCATACTTTTATCTGAAAAATATTCCCACAGTGTGTAGTGTATTTCAGGGAAACTATGAGTTTAACCACAGTTACATACGTATAATTAATGGTGATAAACCATCAACTATTTTATACACTTTACCTGATGCAGCAGAATTAATAACAGCGACAGACTAAATATACTCGTCCAGCGAGTGATCAGCAGATCGTATATCAACTCTAAGAAATATTATTTTCCTGGCCTTGGAAAAACAATATTCTTACTGTAGTACAGTACCACTTCAGAAATCTTAACGAAATCAAGCAGTTTAAGTGACGTTGATATGTGATAAATAAACACAGAAACGATTCGAGCATGGATACAAATGTGGTTTTATTTACTACACTGAAGGGGAAATAAAACCAACTAACTAAGAAAGACCAAACACTAACAAACAAACATAAAACGTAAAAGCAGTAAGGAATGAAAGAAATAGACAAAGCAAAGAGTGGCAGTATTAAATCAGCTATTCGCATCTGCATAAACCATCAAGGACAATCTCCTTATTTAAAAGGGGCAAAGCTTAAGCGCAGCTATTTAGAAATAGATCAGATACTTGCATTGGCTTCCTGGTTGTGCTGGACAGATCTGGTGCACGTACAAAAAGGTTTCAGAGTCCTGATGAGTTCAAAGCGAGCGGGTGAGTCCGTCGGATTCTTTCTTAGAACCGGATTGGCTGACGAAGGTAGAACGAACTTAGCCGAAGCAAACTGCCGGAAGAAGTTGTCTCCGAGGAGAGAGACAGGTCTCGAGAGGGTGCACGAACACGGGCGTGCGAACACGAGCGAGCACCACGAGCGAGCGAGCAAAGATGTTTTTAACCCTGGGGTCGTCACACCCCTCCAAGGTGGGCAATCCAATGTGATGACATGCTTTTGGGCGCGAAAACATGTTTCTTTGTCCGGCACACTAACTCATTTGCATTTATGGTCGCCTGGGAGTTTGGAGCAGGAATAGTCTTTAGAATAAAGTAAAATGAGTATGGTATAAAATACATTACTGTGCTATACACCATATTCTAAGAAATGAAGAGGGAAACATTTAGATATGAGGCATGAAAGGGTTATCATTACATTGATCTGTAGTTTGTACAAGAATGTAAATATACACAGAATACCACTAAGCACGCATGCCTTTGAGGTTATAGGTGAAGGAGAATAACATGGGGACAAGCATACACTGTGGGGTGGTTGTATATAAACTTTAAACCAGTCTTTTGTGGCTAAGGAAAGCGAAAGAGACATTCTTTTGGAAGAATTTGAGGCTCTCAGTCCCTGGGGCCACGTGGCTTTTCCTCACTTTGGTGAACAGACCTGTCCTCCCCCAAGAACCTCCTTTGAAGTCCAGGGGAGAGTATTGGAATCTGTCCTGGTCAGTGATGAAGGTGTTGAGATAGGGCAGTGGGACCAGACTCGTTGGTGCATGGTAGAAGCCCTGGTGAGAGGTTACTGTGTTTTACGATCCGGAGCTGGTAAACTTTGATCCGACCAGACCCTACACGTGTGTTCACGACTTGCTGTGCATGTGTTCACTACTCTCTGGATGGGTTAAATGTAGAGCTCACATTTCAGGTATGGGTCACCATATCTGACAAATAGGTCACCTTCACATTTTGCCCCCTTCCCGGAAGGCGCATCCTGAATCCAACTGAGGAGGGAGAGATGGGGGAGCAGGAGAGGATCTGGCAGACTGCGGCTGAGCCAGAGCAGCCGAGGATGAAGGTGAAGCCTGACAGAGCTGTAGAGGCGGAGTGACGAGGCGCAGCTTGAGGATTGGAGTCCCGTGGCGGCGGATGGTCGACAACTGACCCAGGCAGAGCCCGAGGGACAAGGGAGCCTGGTGGACCTGGTGGGATGACGGGCCACAGTCGAGACGAGGGAGCCAGGAGCCAAGGTGGAGCGTTGGGTCAAAGGGCCGAGGTGGAATCTGGGTATTGGAGGCTGGAGGCAGAGTCATGGGATCATCCAACCCCGAGGTAACTGGTGGCTAGAGATCCCGAAGCTCATCCAACCCAAAGGCGCTGGCATACTGAGGGGTCATTGGGTGCCAGCAGACCCAGGGCTGATGGACTGGCTGGCAGAGACAGGGGAGGCGGGGGTGAGAGGCTGAGCGGGAGGCTGGAGAGGAGGTGCTGGCTGATGGAGAGCTGGACAGGACCAGCAGAGACTCTGGAGAATAAGGAGAGCTGGGCGGGACCAGTGGAGTCCCGGGGGACGAAGGAGAGCTGGTCGGGACCAGCGGATAAGGTAGCAGCCATAACTCTTCCTCCACATCAAGACAGTCCAATATTCCAGAGGCCAGTTGCAGCTAACCCTCAGCGGTGGGAGTGTGGGCAGGGCTTCCCTCTAAGCCCTCGATCTCCACCAGCACTCGGCGATGCACAGTTTTGCTGGCTCACGACGGGTCTTCAGGCTTGGGCTCCGGGCTGATGGTTAGCTCTGTCGCTCTTGTCTGCGATGGAGTGTCAATCTTGGCAGGCGCGGGCTCTCCATCTGCGGTGGGCTCGTGCAGATGCTCTGTGCATCGGGGTGATGGCTGGCCTTTGGTTCGGGAGTGGGGCTGGTGATTTTCTCGACGGGGCAGACAGTGAACAGAGATTAATTGTTCACCAGCACCCATGCCACGCAAGCGTGAAAATCCTCTTTGGGACCCTTTGCTGGCCAGCGTGCCTTACACAGCTCGCTCAGGCTGGAGGTGTAAAAAACACAGAGCGAGCGGTAGGGGAACTATGTAAGGCACAGATCTAAAAACTCCCTGGTGTGGTCCTCCAGTGAATGGTCAATCTGCTCCAGGCAAAGGGGCTGGACTGCCGGAAGATCCATTCCAGGAGAAGGGAAAACGCAAAACAAAAAGAGAAAAAATGCAGCAAAAAATCTTCTCTCGGTCCGGTGTTCTGTCACGGGATGCAGTATATACAGAGCGCACAATGAAAGAGTAGTATTCAAAAGAGTACTTTTAATAAATCCACAGTCGAAAGCAAGAGAAACTACAACATGTAACATAAACACAATACAGAACGATGAACTCATGAAAACACAGTGCTTAACTATATGGGAAAACATAATCAAGGGAAACTGAAACAGGTGCGGGACTAATTAACAACTATGACTGAACACAGGCAAAAAAGAACATAGAAGAAAACCAGAATAAAACATAACAGAACTGTTATTTTATTATAATCGGACCCTGGCTCCATTAAAAGCAAACTGCATAGTATGTTTTATAAAAAATGACAGGTGTACATCTGACAAAAAGATGATCTGAGACCAGCACCCTAAACTTTAATTCCCTTATATACACACAGGTATGCATCTAGGATCAGTTTAAATACCATCTAGCAATGAATGTCTCTCTGTTTACATTTGCCTGTTTCTAGCACATCAGTAACTTGTAGATTTTGTTTTTCTTGAAATTATATAAATAATTAACTAATGCAATTGTTGTCATTGCCTAGTTTAAGTCAGCTTTTAGTTCACAGCAGATCATACCATATGTTTTTTAGGAATGTAATTTTGTTTACCATAATATTGCATATGGTAAACATGGAATTTATTTATATAGGACATATGTGGAATGATCTGCCCGCTGCTAGATCAGCAGATTCTGTAGCCATCTTTAAGAATCGGCTGAAAACAGCACAGCCTACAGCACACCCATGGCAAATCTAGTGAGGGGCATCAAAAAGGCCAAATACTCCAGTGGCAACCTGTGAAGCTCTGGCGAACTCCATGCCCAAAGAGGGTTAAGGCAGTGCTGGAAAATAATGGTGGCCACACAAAATATTGACACTTTGGGCCCAATTTAGACATTTTCACTTAGGAGTGTACTCACGTTTGTTGCCAGCGGTTTAGAAATGAATGGCTGTGTGTTGAGTTATTTTGAGGGCACAGCAAATTCACACTGTTATACAAGCTGTACACTCTCTACTTTACATTGTAGCCAAGTTTCATTTCTGCAGTGTTGTCACATGAAAAGATACAATAAATTATTTTAAAAAACGTGAGGGGTGTACTCACCTCTGTGAGATACTGTACATCTGTATATCATGTTGATAATACTGTACATACCCAACTGTATTTATATCCATAGTACTGCTCCTATCTGTACATAAGCCCTTATCTGTATGTAGCAAGGTTCGTGTAGGTGAGAAGGAAGAGATCGGGGACAGGTTGACTACTGCAGAGGAGAAGTACGGTTTATTAACAAAAATATATCACAGTTCAATGCTGACGCTGCGCGTCTCTGTTTCCAGCCTCCGTGTTCCACTGGAGCTGACGATCCTCTCGTGAAGCACTCCTCTCTCAGGCTTTCTCTCTCTCGCTCTGTCTCCGCAGTAGACTCTGCTGGCTCTCACACACCCGGCTCCTGTCTCCGAGCTGTTTATATGCATCCCCACACCAATCACTGGAATAGAGGACAGCTGATCATCATTTGCACTTCGCACCCCATTTACTCACCACTCTTCTCTCAGCCTTCTCTCCCGCTGCAGACCTTGCTAAATCACACACCCCTTGCCACATACCCCCACCGCCCGACTCAGGCCGGGGAGCCCTCCGGCCTGCAGCCTCCCCCCTCCCCCTTCGCCTGGAGAGGAAGTCGGCCACAGCCATCTGTGCCCCCGGCCTGTGGATCACCTTAAATTTAAATGGCTGTAAAGCCAGATACCAACGGGTGATCCGCGTGTTGGTATCTTTCATGCGGTGGAGCCATTGGAGGGGCGCGTGATCCGACCAGAGGGTGAATTCCCGCCCCAGGAGATAATACCGGAGGGTGAGAACGGCCCACCGGATCGCCAGACACTCTTTCTCGATGGTGCTGTACTTAGCCTCCCTCTTTGAGAGCTTGCGGCTAATATACAGCACCGGCCGCTCCTCTCCCCCCATCTCCTGGGACAGGACAGCTCCCAGCCCTCTGTCCGACGCGTCGGTCTGCAGAAAAAAAGGAAGAGAAAAATTAGGCGAGTGTAAGAGCGGCCCGCCGCACAGGGCAGCCTTAACTTGGGTAAAAGCCTGCTGGCACCGCTCCGTCCACTGGACCGGATCTGGTGCCTCCTTTTTAGTGAGATCAGTCAGCGGGCTGGCAAGCTCCGAATAATTGGGCACAAACCTCCTGTAATATCCCGCCAGCCCCAGAAACTGTCTCACCTCCTTTTTGGTCTTAGGCCTCGGGCAGGTCGCAACCGCTGCCGTCTTGTTAATTTGGGGACGCACCTGCCCATGACCCAAGTGGAAGCCCAGATACCTGACCTCCACCCGCCCAACCGCACACTTCTTCGGGTTGGCCGTGAGCCCACCTGCCCATGACCCAAGTGGAAGCCCAGATACCTGACCTCCACCCGCCCAACCGCACACTTCTTCGGGTTGGCCGTGAGCCCGGTCTCCCTCAGCGCCCCCAGGACCGCCCTCAGGTGCTCCATATGCCGCTGCCAATCGTTGCTGTAGATGATAATATCATCGAGATAGGCAGCCGCATATGTTGCATGTGGCCGGAGGATGCGGTCCATGAGGCGCTGGAAGGTGGCCGGAGCTCCGAACAAGCCGAACGGAAGGGTGACAAATTGGTGCAATCCGAACGGCGTGGTAAAGGCTGTCTTCTCTTTAGACACTGGGGAAAGGGGGATCTGCCAGTATCCCTTCGTCAAATCCAGTGTCGAAAAAAAACGAGCGTTGCCTAGCCGATCTAACAACTCGTCAATCCTTGGCATGGGATACGCGTCAAATTTCGACACGGCATTCACCTTGCGATAGTCTACACAGAACCGTATCGAGCCGTCTGTTTTAGGGACTAAAACTATCGGGCTCGCCCAGTCACTGTTAGACTCTTCTATTACCCCCAACTTCAACATCGCGTCTAATTCCCCCTGAACCACCTTTTTTTTGTGTTCAGGTAACCGGTAGGGTCTACTTCGTACCACTACCCCAGGCTCGGTCTCAATGTGGTGCTGAATAAGGTTCGTGCGACCAGGCAGGGGGGAGAACACATCCGCAAATTCCGCCTGCAGGCGGGCCACATCCGTGAGCTGCGAGGGTGAGAGATGATCTCCCACCGGGGCCAGGGCGAGAGATTGATGTTTAACATTCGCCTCCGACCCGAGATCATCCTCTCCCGTTACCACCGTCGCCAACATCACGGACTCCTCCTCACTCCATTTTTTTAGGAGGTTGAGGTGGTAAATTTGCCGTGCTCCCCGTCTGTCTGTTCGTACGACCTCATAATCGAGATCCCCTACCTGCCGTGTAACCTCAAAGGGTCCTTGCCACTTTGCAAGTAATTTTGAACTGGAAGTAGGGAGTAATACAAGTACCTTCTCTCCCGGAGTGAATTTCCGCAAGTTGGTTCCCCTATTATACCCGCGGCTCTGCTTGTCCTGGGCCTGTAACAAATTCTCCATAGATAGCCGCCCCAGTGTATGGAGTTTTGTTCTCAGGTCCATGACATGCCGAATTTCAATTTTGCTCGTGGACGGTCCGTCCTACCAGGTTTCCTTCAATACGTCCAGCACCCCTCGAGGTTGCCGCCCGTAAAGAAGTTCAAACGGGGAAAACCCTGTGGAGGCTTGCGGGACCTCCCGTACCGCGAACAATAGGGGTTCCAACCACTTATCCCAATTTTTGGCGTCCTCGTGTACGAACTTACGAATCATGGTCTTTAATGTGCGATTAAACCGCTCCACCAGGCCGTCTGTTTGTGGGTGAAAGACGCTGGTACGGATCGATTTAATGCCCAATAATTTGTATAGTTCGCGCAGTGTGCGTGACATGAACGCCGTGCCTTGATCCGTGAGGACCTCGCGGAGGATCCCCACCCGGGAGATGATACGAAACAGAGCCTCCGCAACACACTTTGCCGAAATGTTGTGCAAGGCTACTGCCTCGGGATATCGGGTTGCATTGTCCACTATGACTAAAGCAAACCGATGTCCCCGTTCTGATCGTTCTAATGGCCCGATGAGGTCCATCCCAATTCGTTCGAAGGGGACCTGCATCAACGGAAGAGGGCGCAATGGCGCTTTTGGTGTGGCCGGTGGATTCACCAACTGACATTCACGGCAAGACGCTCACCACCTGCGCACGTTGTCGTGAATGCCCGGCCAAAAAACTGGGCCATGAGACGATTTAATGTGTTAGTTTGCCCCAGATGTCCTGCCATTGGATTACAATGAGCCGCCTGAAAAAGCATTTCCCGGCGGCTCTTTGGAACTAATAATTGGGTTATATCCTCCTTGGTCTTGAGCGTCCTGGGCCACTCGATATAACCGATTGTTCCGAAGTGCAAAATAGGGGTAGGCGAGAGGTCGGGCAGGCTGCACCGGCTGCCCGTCAATGGACGAGACATGCTCAAAAGCCCGTTTTAAGGTCTCGTCCTGGGCCTGCTCCAGGGGAAAGTCATCGCGGTCCGAGAGGATCAGCCTCTCGATCCCGCTTTCTCCTCCCCCGGAGTCAGACCCCTGCGAGCCGGGTTCTGCACTGCCCGCCTGCACGAGCCCTTGCCTTCCCCGGTTTCTCTTTCCCCAAGCAACATCCGTGCATAAAACCCTTAATAATTCTGGAAAAGTAGGCCAATTCGTCCCTAGAATTAACGGATGTCGGAGGTGCGGATTAACGGCCACCTCAACTCTATGCTTTTTCCCTTTAAATTTTATTGGCAGCGACATGAGGGGATATTGAACCACATCCCCGTGCACACACCGTACCTTAACCGCGCGGCCTTTATCCCATGCCACGGATCGAATCAGGCTTTGGTGGATCGAGGTCTGGTTGCAACCGGAATCCACCAGAGCCCGATAGGTACCCCCCCAATACTCACTGGTATCTGGTACTCGCCAGCCTGACCGGGGGCAGCCTGAGGTGCGTCCGGGACCCGAACCATTAACCCCACATCCATCATGGGACATCGGTCGAGGAAATGGTCCGGGTCCCCGCAGCGCCAACAGGCCGGCCCAGACCTACCCGCCGCCCGGGCGGCAGAAAATGGGGGCGGTGCTTGGTGTGGGGAGGACGGAGACATGGGGTGGTGTTCCTCCAGCGCCGATCCACCGGAGCGTCCCTGCATCCCGCTGGACCCATCATCGGGCCGAGGAACAGTCCCACCTCGCCCCCGAGGCGGGAACCGCGGTGGACCCGGTGGCCGGGCTTGAGGAGCCGGCACTGGTCGACTTGGAGGAGGTGTGGGGGTGTGTGAGAGCGAGGCCGATGGAATTGCCTCCCCGACCCCGGGGCACGTGACCAAATGGTCCTCCGCCAGCTGGATGGCCGAGTCCAGCGACGACGGCCGGTGGCACTGGACCCACGCAGCTGTCTGCCGGGGAAGATGGGTGGCAAACTGCTCCAGCACCACCCGGTCGACGACCTTCTCCACATCGCCTTCCTCGACCCTCAGCCATCTGCGGCATGAGTCCCGGAGCTGCTGAGTGAGGGCGAAGGGTCGGCCGGTTTCTGCCAAGCCCACCGTCCGGAAACGCTGGCGATGCTCCTCTGGGCTCCGGCCGACCCGCTGTAGAATGGCCCTCCTCAGCTCATAGTCGCTTTGGATAAAACCCATCCAGAGAGTAGTGAACACATGCACAGCAAGTGGTGAACACACGTACACCCGGAGCAGTGGGCAGCTATCACTGCAGCACCCGGGGAGCAAGTAGGCATAGGGTGCCTTGCTCAAGGGCACCTCAGTCATTACCCGCCGGTACTGGGAATCGAACCGGCAACCTTCTGGTCACGAGTCCGACTCTCTAACCATTAGGCCCCATAACACATCATGTTAATTGGTCCTTGGAGACCTTGAATTGATGTCACGCCTCATCAATTACCTCAACAGCAGCACTTTGACAAATAATATTGTAACAAGACTTCAAGGGAACAGGAAGGAAGAGGCTGGAATCAGGGTAGAGCTGACGACTACGTACTTTATTATACCAAAATAACACAAGCGCTGTACGTGCCTAAATCAAACACCTCCACTTTAGTGCAAGAACAGTCTTTCTTAAGGTCAGAGCTTCCCGCTCACAATCCTCCGCTCACTCGCTCAAAGCCACTCGTCTCCAGCCGTCAGCTCCGGTCTCTCTACCCGACTGTCTCTGCCTTGCTGCTTTTAAGCTTCTCCACGCCAGTTACTGGAACAAGGCACTATGGCGTTCCATACGGTCCTAAAAAATGACTTTGCAGCACACACTCGTCTCACTCAACGTCTCACTCCACGTCTTAACTGTTTTTGTATTCTGCTATTTACTGCATTGAATTCAAGACGCAGACGAGACGTTGACGTAACGCAGACGTCACGTAAATCACGTGCGGCCGTGAAGCGTCTATGCAGACGTCACGCGTCATTCACGTGTAGCAGTGAAGTTATTTGTTTTCATTTTTGCTAACACGTATTGTAACACGCTACTCTACACGGCTTAATGCAGAGTGTCAAGCGTCTACTTCGTTAACTTTCACTTCACTCAATCCTCTCAATGAACGTGACGTCTGCGTCTGTCCTAGGAACTAATGTTTATGTGTTGTTTCCTTGACATTCTGTTAATTGTGTTGCGCACTGGCAAGGATCAGCTGTCAATCTTAGTTTATGCTGTTTGTTATGCTTTGTGTAATGTGTTTGTGCA
>NW_026634392.1:35623-65657 GCF_024868665.1 Triplophysa rosa
AAAAAGCATTTCCCGGCGGCTCTTTGGAACTAATAATTGGGTTATATCCTCCTTGGTCTGAGCATCCTGGGCCACTCGATATAACCGATTGTTCCGAAGTGCAAAATAGGGGTAGGCGAGAGGTCGGGCAGGCTGCACTGGCTGCCCGTCAATGGACGAGACATGCTCAAAAGCCTGTTTTAAGGTCTCGTCCTGGGCCTGCTCCAGGGGAAAGTCATCGCGGTCCGAGAGGATCAGCCTCTCGATCCCGCTTTCTCCTCCCCCGGAGTCAGACCCCTGCGAGCCGGGTTCTGCACTGCCCACCTGCACGAGCCCTCGCCTTCCCCGGTTTCTCTTTCCCCAAGCAACATCCGTGCATAAAACCCTTAATAATTCTGGAAAAGCAGGCCAATTCGTCCCTAGAATTAACGGATGTCGGAGGTGCGGATTAACGGCCACCTCAACTCTATGCTTTTTCCCTTTAAATTTTATTGGCAGCGACATGAGGGGATATTGAACCACATCCCCGTGCACACACCGTACCTTAACCGCGCAGCCTTTATCCCATGCCACGGATCGAATCAGGCTTTGGTGGATCGAGGTCTGGTTGCAACCAGAATCCACCAGAGCCCGATAGGTACCCCCCCCAATACTCACTGGTATCTGGTACTCGCCAGCCTGACCGGGGGCAGCCTGAGGTGCGTCCGGGACCCGAACCATTAACCCCACATCCATCATGGGACATCGGTCGAGGAAATGGTCCGGGCCCCCGCAGCGCCAACAGGCCGGCCCAGACCTACCCGCCGCCCGGGCGGCAGAAAATGGGGGCGGTGCTTGGTGTGGGGAGGACGGAGACATGGGGTGGTGTTCCTCCAGCGCCGATCCACCGGAGCGTCCCTGCATCCCGCTGGACCCATCATCGGGCCGAGGAACAGTCCCACCTCGCCCCCGAGGAGGGAACCGCGGTGGCCGGGCTCGAGGAGCCGGCACTGGTCGACTTGGAGGAGGTGTGGGGGTGTGTGAGAGCGAGGCCGATGGAATTGCCTCCCCGACCCCGGGGCACGTGACCAAATGGTCCTCCGCCAGCTGGATGGCCGAGTCCAACGACGACGGCCGGTGGCGCTGGACCCACGCAGCTGTCTGCCGGGGAAGACGGGTGGCAAACTGCTCCAGCACCACCCGGTCGACGGTCTTCTCCACGTCGCCTTCCTCGACCCTCAGCCATCTGCGGCATGAGTCCCGGAGCTGCTGAGCGAGGGTGAAGGGTCGGCCGGTTTCTGCCAAGCCCAGCGTCCGGAAACGCTGGCGATGCTCCTCTGGGCTCCGGCCAACCCGCTGTAGAATGGCCCTCCTCAGCTCATCGTAAACCAGGAGGCTCTCTGGGGGCAGCTGTTGTGCCGCCACCTGTGACTCTCCGGACAAGAGGGGGAGGAGCCGGATTGCCCACCTGTCCCTCGGCCAACCGCTGGACTCAGCAGCTTTCTCAAAAAGGCCGAGGAACGCCTCCGGCTCATCCTGGGGTCCCATCTTTGTCAGCCACAGGTGGGAACCCGATGCCGCCTCTGTACGGCCCCCAGCCTGAACCTCCCGGTCCACCCAGCTCCGGAACACCTCGCGGTCCTCTTTCTGGGCCTGGAGGACAGCCTGGAAGCGGGCCTCCTGGTCTGCCCTCAGCTGCAGAAGCGCCTGGTGTTGGACCGCGAGGGACGAGATGACGTCCGCAAACGGGGTTGCCGGCGGAGCTTGCATCTGGCCATGGCTTCCTACTTCCTTCTCCCGGGTTTCGGCACCACTGTAGCAAGGTTCGTGTAGGTGAGAAGGAAGAGATCGGGGACATGTTGACTACTGCAGAGGAGAAGTACGGTTTATTAACAAAAATATATCACAGTTCAATGCTGACGCTGCGCGTCTCTGTTTCCAGCTTCCGTATTCCACTGGAGCTGACGATCCTCTCGTGAAGCACTCCTCTCTCAGGCTTTCTCTCTCTCGCTCTGTCTCCGCAGTAGACTCTGCTGGCTCTCACACACCCGGCTCCTGTCTCCGAGCTGTTTATATGCATCCCCACACCAATCACTGGAATAGAGGACAGCTGATCATCATTTGCACTTCGCACCCCATTTACTCACCACTCTTCTCTCAGCCTTCTCTCCCGCTGCAGACCTTGCTAAATCACACACCCCTTGCCACAGTTATCTTTTGTGATCTCCGATTGACGGAGTCGAACATCATTTGTGCCGACGTGAATGACAATCATACTGAATTTACGATTAGCCTTAGCCAGCACATTTAAATTTGACTTGATGTCAGGCGCTCTGGCTCCCGGTAAACATTTGACTATGGTGCCTGGTGCCTCTATGTTAACGTTCCGAACAATAGAATCACCGATAACTAGGGCACTTTCAGCAGGTTTCTCAGTCGGTGCGTCACTGAGCGGGGCAAACCTGTTCGAGACTGTAATCGGAACGGTCGAGTGATGTTTTGTCCTGCGACTACGCCGTCTCACAGTCACAAAGTTTCCCAGCTGCGGGGGATTTTCAACCGGAACCGAGCTGTGTGCGCTAATGTTGCTCGCATCCAAAGTGTTTTCTATCGTCGTTAAACTCTTACTATCCTCAGATAAAGATTGGATGCGAGACTCTAATTCTAAGATCTTCTCTGTCAGCCTAACTATTTCCCTGCATTTATCGCATATAAAACCCTCGCAGCTGACAGAGAAGGCTAAGCTAAACATATGACATGAGGTGCAAGTAACAATAATAGGAATAGAAGCCATAACTCACCGGATTTGAAGTGCAATTCCAACTTACCAAGGTTGCTCGATGGATCGTAGTATACTCGCTTAAAAAGAGAAACAGTTAGCACACAAGACAAACCAGAGGCAAGATGATATTCCACAGTGTGAACAGCAAGCAAGCTAACACGCTATTGCTATGCTAACGGCGTTAAGTTAACTATCACTTTTGGTTTAGACTCTTCCAAGTAAATAACAGGAACAGGGTTATTGAGATATCAGGATAAGTTAGCAACGACAATAATAATTAACGATTATAAAATACACTAATATTAGAGCGAAGTGGTAAGCGCACTGATACAAACAAGCTGCCGGCAGCGATGCAGGAAACAGGAAGCAGGGAAACAGGAAGCGGGAAAGAAGTTCTTTCAGAAGAAGAACAGTTCTTTGAAGTATTATTTGTTTTTATTCTGTCTGTTCAGCGTCCTCCAACAAGGACAGGTGGTGGTGGGGTTCATATAATGTTCACAATGGTATTTTATTAGTTGTTGGTTTAACCATGGATGAGGTAATGGCTGTTATGTTATTTTCTTTTCAATGACATTCCTTGTTACATGTTCAAAAACATCAACCAATATTGCATATCCATAATTATTATAATGGATATAATTAAAGAATACTTACACTATAACGTAAATTAGAAGTGTAACGCAAAAAAACTGGATTTTTACGCCTATTTTTAATTTTACTCGAATACAAATACAAATACTCCCCCCCCTCAACAAATACAGATACAAATACCGGCTGCTTTGCACACCCTTATTCTATACATAGATAGCTACGTTAAGTTTGTACCTCTTTGTTAAAGATGATTTTTATTGGTGTTCAGAAATCGTCGCCATAATCTCTCTCTCTCTCTCTCTCTCTCTCTCTCTCTGCGCTCCCTAGCGCGTTTGTGTTTATAGGATCGTCATTATGTTTACCATGTAGAGTAGAGTTTAATAAACAACGGTATATATTCACCTGTGCAGGGTTTTCTGTGTTCGGCTTATATACTTGGTCCCTTAAACTGTGTTTGATTTGGTAGAGTCACGTTACTTATGGCCATGAGATAACGCAAAGTATATAATATCATGAATGCATTCGCTGGATGATTGTTATGCTTTATATTACTAATCAGAGACTGTAAAATATGTATATTTAATAACGATTATTATACGTATTTTCCTTTGAGCTAAACTAATTCCTTAACTGAAATTGATGTTTTAAATAACACAACTCGTTTCATGGATGTGATCTTGATAGATCTGGTGGAGAACCATATTTGGTGAGCTTAGCACATCATTATTTTAACATGCAGCTAAAACCGCTACATCCGAGTAAAGTGACATTGAAGTATGTGTTCTGAGTTTGTCACACAACAGGAAAGCGTGCTATTAACCACCCAGCCAAATTTGAATGGAGAAAAAACCATACAAGTAAATTAAGTTATCAAAATTTTGGAAAAACAAGCAGGACTCTCTGCTCTCAAACGCTGGGGGCATGTCCGATGTTGGCATTGAAGCCACGCCCACTCAAATCGATCATCCCGAGTCCCCAGCCCAGTAGGCTATATGTGAATTATGTGAATACATTTTATGGGAGGATTTTAATTAAAACACGTGCAATATTCATCAATAGATAATTCACGAGCAGGTTAAAAGGTATGCGTATTTGGCGTGCTGTTCGGGGAGAGGGCTCCGAGCCCTTCTTGGAGTACTCTCCCCATGTCACATGCCCGGACCCAGAGCGCGTTGTGGTTACAAATAGCAGCCGGCAATGTTCAAAGATAGCATTTGTGCACGGAGGCAGCTTAGAGAGACAGGCTTCATAGGCAGCGTAACAGAAGTCTATTTGAATTATAAACAGATCGCGTCTTTGCTGTAACCAATCACATATTTAATAACTACAATACTCATTTCTCACTATAAATGCAATCAAAAGTTATTGAAAGTGAAAATTAATCTTACATTTATACAAAACTATGCTCCAATGGGCGTTTCAGCCGCCATTTTATTTTTTCGAGCTTGAGCCTTCTCGACCAATCACGTTCCTCGCATGTTGTTATGGAAACGACAGGTGTCCGTCATTGGTTAGCTGTGAAAAGGTGCTGGACAGGACATTTTTTCAGAAAAGTTTAACTTTTTTCAACCTCAAAAGATGCTCTGAGCTGCAGAAAAATACGCGGGCGCTTTAAAAAAGCGATCAGGACGTTTTGAAAACATGGCTTACTCCAAAGGATTATAATTTAAAACAGATGCTAGCAGCTTTAAAAAAAGAAGTCAAGTGTGAACACAGACAGTTTTGTCTATTTGTAGTGGTTCTGTCTTGAGCTGATAAGGTAGATGCTGGGATTGCTAATAACGATCCAGCTGGGTGAATTATCTGCTCGTGCTCATCTCGAAATTTGTTAATTAAACATCATTCACTGAAGCACGTCACGATAACGCGCAGTGATCCTCCTTCCGTTCGTGTCTGCGTTACCATTTGCTTGTTATTTTGTGTGAGATTTGTTAAGTTGGGCAGAGTGAGAGCGTGAGAGAGCCTGAAAGCATGTGCGAAAAGCTTACAACCCTGAGCTCGTGATTGAGCAGACACCTGATGCTAGGCGCTCTAGTGATAGGGGAGGGGCCATGCATGCTCGGACAATCCATTGCATCATCAATCCCCCATTTTAGCCCCGCCCAAAATCTGGAACAGAGAAATGGTGAAAAACTGTTTAACGGTTTAACTCCACAATTCAGTTCTACATACTTCTGAGTCTTTGTAATGTGTTTCAGAAATACATTTCTAACATCTATAATGTGTTTAGAAACAATTCTCAGAATTCTCTTTACCCGGACTTTAAAGTCTCTTTTCGAAAGTCTGCTGGTTCTTTCTCTATAAGAGCACAGCAAGAATAGCTGTATCAGTGCATACATCAGATACAGATTGGCATCTGAGGCTGGCATGTTTTACCTGTGGTTGGTTAAGCACTTTAAAAAGTAACATTTATCTCCATTCTGTAGACAGCCAGCACAATATTGTAAAATGCAGGGCTGGGTATTTTGGCCAAATAACACAAATCTGCAGCGTAGTGGCTTGTTTTCTCATGATTGAAACTTGATAGCTTCATGAGTACGCAAGGTCAGAGGTGGGTAGTAACTAGTGCTACATTTCCTATATTACATTACCCAAGTAAGGTCAGGGAAAAAATAAGAGTAGGTTGAACATGGTTACATTTTATTGTTAAGTGAGTAAATTCCATACATTATGATGAGTATTCCACTGCAGTCAGGAAACACCATGGTTATGAAGGGCTGCACATTGAATGCAACAATGGTTAGGTAGGCAGTACGTGTCAAAATAACATTCACAGAAAAAACAGGACCCATCGTTTTCTAGCAGTACACTGCACAGTACAAGTGTCACGAATCACAGTGGAAGAAAGAACCCAAATGCAGGCAGGCAGTGAAGGGGTTAATGAAACAAGACTTTAATAACAAAAACACAAACAAAACACCCTCGATGGGGAAAACAGAACTGAGAGCTGAATACAAAACAAAAGACTTCCCACGAGGGGGCAAAACGACAACAAGACCAGTAAAAACTAAACTAAAGGACACGACCAAACGTCTTAACTCAACACACGACAAGGGTATAACACAACACTCACAGAACACGGGCACAGCTAGGGACAGGACACTCTACAAGCAAAACACAGGACATCCAGATACGTAACATTGTCTTGTGCTCGTGTATTGTACAAAGAAACATGAGGGCATTTATAGGTAAGACAAACGAAGGATAACAAGCAAGGGCAGGTGGGAAACATTAGACACGGAAGGAAAGCACTGGACGCCGGCTGCATCACCGGCTGGGACGCTGGCTGCTGCACCGGCGGGGACGAGGCCCGCGCTGCCCGCCGCTGCCTCTTTTTGAGGCTGCTTTTTTGAGGCTTTAAGAGCTAATGAAAGCTAATGATTGTGGTTACATACATCTTCCTAAACTCTATTTTAAACATTAGAGCTATGAGTGATGTAATACCAAAATAAAACGTTAAACAGTCTGTCTAATATAGGCGGAAATTAATCTGCACGCAAATAAAGTCGGCGGTCGCGTTGAGCCTCTTGACAAGAGAAAAGGCTTCAATTGTTAACCAAAGCTAACGACTGTGGTTACATACATCTTCCTAAACTCTATTTTAAAGGTTTAAGAACTATAAGTGATGTAATACAAAAAAACGATGAGCTGACTAGGCTGTCTAATAGGTGGAAATTAGCCGAATCTGCTAGCTAACTTACCTTCGTGGCTCGCGGACTTCATTCTGCACCGAAGCATTACAGCTATCGATTTTTAACAAAACAGACCTACTCAAATGTATCTAACCTAACTATTTTCACTCGTTATTGTCTAAAAAACTTTCAATCAGGAGACGTAATGCCGAGAAGCTCCCGCGGAGTGAAGAAGAGGTGGAGTTACGAGACTTCTCAGACAGCTGAAGTGTCCAATGGAGTTAAGAGATTTGCTCTCAAGCTATTTTCAACACTTTAGATTGGTTAATAATTTGTAAAAAATAACAGACCCACATGGGGACTGACCAATAGCATCGATTTGTGAAAAAATATGAAATTGACTAAATTTGGACATAGGAGGTTTCCGCCTGACAGCGACGTTATGTTTCAACAGCCATTGAAGAAATATTAGCAGACATTTTTTTGAAAGAAACCCAACAAACATAACTTAGTGTCTTGCTACCTCCTCGTGGGCTTTGATATTCTAATAGCACTGTGCTACAGAAAGTCTAATGCTATGAGTGGAATTAAATGGAGTTTAGGTTTGGTTGAAAAGAGATTTTTTGGGCATTTCACAGCAAGCCAAGCAGAAGAATGGAACAATGTTAGTTTTAATATCTGGGTGAGAAAAAAATGAAGGAAAATCTTTCACCCCACTTTAGCTAATAGTATCACACAAGTACAAAACTTATTTTCAAAAGACACAAGAGTGTAAGACAGCAACCACTGCCAAAAAAGGTCAGAAATCAAGAGATGGGTCTTAATAAGTCATGTGAAGGTTGCACCAGCTGACCCTTAAATGGATGTCAAGGCCTGGATTTTGACTGCAGTGAAAATCAGGACACAGAACTGGCTACAGTACAAACAATAAGACCCTGACATCACTACATTTGTGAGTTTTTGGACAGGATTGTTTAGTCTTTGCTGTCCTCATCAGAATTATTAGGCAGGAAGTAAAGGCATCATGTCCTTTATACAGGCATGTGCAGAGGGGGGGGGGAGGGGGGGGCTTTGGGGGCTTGAGCCCAGCCCCATTTTCTTCCTCGAGAGAAAGTGCCCTTTTTCTGGGATTTTTATATAAATGGATATATGAATGTCCACGCATATGTGTTTCTGTTTGCGCACGGCTTTCCTTGTCAAACAATTAGAAAATGTCAGGTCGGGAAATGTTGAGTTCCGATGCCTTTCTCCCATCCGTGTCTCCACACAAGCACGCAGGCGCGCAGCCGCACATAGCACGCATGCGCAGCACAGCTGTGTGTGTAGCACGTTTGGCACATCAGGCAGAGAGCCACAGAAGTGAAGACCTCCCTCCTTTCCAGTAGCGTTTGTCTTGGTGTGGAGGTGAGTGGTGATGAACAGACTAGCTACATGTGCTTTCGAATTCACACCTAATTATCCAAAAGACAAACTGCAAATATTGTTTTGCTAACATCCATCACTTATGAGCTAATGAGTAAGCTAAAGTTTCGCTAAGGCAGTATATCATTGGCATACATGCTAACTTGATGGAGAAATGACAGCTGAACTCAAATTAATAACGTCATCAGAATCGCCTCATTGATATGTAAACCAGGCATTAAGTAATTAAAATGTGCTAACTTGCATACATTTGTCAGGCAATTAAGATGAATAGGATAAACAAAATAACTAAAGCATACCACCAGTTATTAGTTAATATGACGTACAGCAAGAGTCTTTTCCCTTGAAATGTTAGATTTGCATAGATATGCAGATATATATGCCGCTTGTTTTGGATAATTTAGAAGAAATCTACAGAAGCAAACAAACGAGGAAGGCTTAAAACTAACAACTTTGTGTATTTTGAAAATTTCCTTTCCATGAAAGCAAAATAGACCAACATCTCAAAATTGAACAGTACATTAAGTGTCCTGCCTTAAACAATAACTTGATAAGTTTGATGTCAGACTCCTCATCTAATGACTATCCATTTTATATGTTGTGTATGCGCTGATAGATCTAAACCGCCTTCCCTCAAATGTGAAACAAGGTTCTTGTCACCATTAGTGTGTGTGTGCGCGTGCGTGGTACATTAAGTGTAATTATAGCAACAATAATAATCATAATTAGTTAAGCTGCTGTATTTTTGTATTTTGTCAATCATTTTTCGCAGTTTGTTTTAATTATTTTTGCAGGTTTTTGTCCCGTAAAATAACAAATTATCACCTACTGCCTTTTTCAGTTTAGTGTGAAGTTCATTGTTGGTGTCCCAATAACACCAAAATAATTAAAACAGTTTATTGGCTTGTGCAAAATAAATTATATATATAAATTATTAGTGAAAATATGTTATTTTCCTTTGTGCAGTCATTTATCCTAAATATATACTTGATACTTTAGCATAGAAAACATACACATTGTGGCTTAATTTCCTTTGTTGTTGCCTGTTCTTGTGATAAAATTTGTGAATTCTACAGAAGACCATTGTTGGAAAATGAAATGACATGAAACAATTGGGTGAGTGTGAGGGATTTATATAAATAGTTATTTTAATATATTTAACATTTTGTTTGGAAAAAAATAAAACAAATATGAGAAGAGCCTTTTTTCCCACTTGAGCCCATGCCCCTCAAAATGTCTGTGCACGTCCCTGCCTTTATAGCCATTCCCTTTGGTAATACACTGGTTTCCATTTTCAGCCTGAAAAATAGATAAGTTGGAAAGGGTTGTTGCAACTAAGGAGTCAAAATAGCTGCCTTAAAGGATTGTATATCCATGTGGAATGAAGTGGGAAATACATTAAAGCCATGCACAAGAATTCCGAAACCAAAAAAACCCATGGAAATAGACTTTCTTAATCGACTTGAAGTTCCCAACACGGGGTAACATTGAATGATTACATTCATAATGCCCACAATGAACATTCTTGCCCCTCTGTGACGGGATGCGAGGTTGCCTCTGTGTGCGAATCCCATGAGACTTGCTTCGTGAGACGTGCTCCATGAGATTGCCAGGTCCAGTTAACCCCCACTCACTCCGGCACAGCGCACACTGCGTCTCTGAGGCTGGGGTGTACGTGCCTATTGGCAGCATCCCCTTTAGAAGCCCCCTCCTCCTTTCTCCATATCATTCTTCCTCTTTGAGCAAGTGTTTGTATCCCACACTATGCCTCTCTCTCTCTGTGTGTACAGCATCAACCCATAGTAACCGGCTGATGCCTTTGTGTGCTGCCTCTTGTTCACAAACGCAAATGTACAAGCACACAAAATGAGAGAAAACCAGATTAAAAACCATGGTGTATCTCTTGTAGCACAATAGAACAACAGCTACCAAGCCGGTAGTTTCCATGTTATTGATCATATGATGACATGCCTGAGTTACATGCAAACTATGCATGTTTGCAACTAAATATATTCCCACTGTCCACTGCCAGCCTTTAAAGGGCCAAATTATCAATCAAGCTAAGGAATTTTCCATCCCCAACACTAGCAGTAGCTTGTGTCCCCTTTTTCAGTCCAGCAGCTCTGTTGAAATGAATAATTACACGCAGAATGAAGAAAATGGGAGCATTCTGGAAACCACGTAATAATTCTCATGCTGGGTGGCTTTAGAGGTTAAACTGGCTCTCCACTGGATTCCAACTCAAGAAACACCGTCACACAATCCAGTCATCAACTGTGTCATTTGTGTGTGATGTGGCCATGCATACACACCTACACAAGATCATGCATATATTTTACTATGTTGGTCATAGGGAAACAGTTACCTTTCCATAGTTCTGAGGGGAGAATTAAAAATTGTAAACCAATGATTTTACAAGGGGTGATTTAAAGCTGTTTCATGCATTCTGACTTCTTTACAATGTTCAACGTGCTGGCCTCTCATGCTTAACATGGTCAACTTGTCAAAAAACGAGATGGACGTATTATGTAGTATTTCTGTGCTCGATACACTCCCCAGAGGTTCATATAGGTTACGGACAGTTTTTTTCGAATATGAAAAAATGTTATTAGTCCCTTATTGGGCTATTCTCCTGGAAAAGCATGCCCACGGCAAGGCGAAAGAAATAGCCTGCCCACGCGTCAACTGACGAGCGATAGGAAGACCCGCTTTCCATCAAGATTGGCTGCGCTGCGTCAAGATTGGCTGCCTTGTGGGCCTAGCTGCAGCTTGTTACTCTTGCGATAGTGAGAGAAGTTGAGGTGTGTTTGTTTGTTCACAACATTTCAGCTATGGATGTTATATAAATGGTGGATATAACGCTGGATTTGCAGATCATTTGAAACTGATAGATGGAGAGGTCCCAGTGCTAAAAGATGCCTGACATTAACCGCACGCGGTAAGTGAAACGGAGTCATATGTCTGTGTTTTGTTGGCAATCGGTGCATAGGCTACGTGCATAATGTAAACAACATGAATTTATAGTGAATCAACAGTTATGCAGGGATAATGCAATGATGCATTGTGTGCTCGTGATTTACTTGCTCCCCCCGCACATCACAAACTAAATACTCTTCGAAGATATGAATTATGCAATACTACTCCATAGTAGGGATGGGCGATATTATATCGTTTGCGATATACCGGTAGAAATTCTCCACACGATAGGAATTAGTCTTCCCGCGATATAAACGATAAATTCTAGTTGATGACTTATTTCTTTGTGAGACCCATTCACAGCTCATATGTGAAGTGAAAACGGGTATAGCGGAGGGCGGATGTGAAGCTGAGAAAGAGTTTGCACTAAAAGACGAGCTCTAAATCTCGTTTAGGTTGGCACTGTAGATGCATCCGAGTTAATGTTTAGTTTCACTTTCGTTTTATTTAATTCGTTTAAGTATTCGTTGATAGTCATAATACGTTACACCACAACATTTAGTTTGGCTAAAAGTATTTATTTAAACATTCGTTAGATGTTATGCGCGTGCGCAAATTGTTTAATACGATTTCTTGCCTGTTATATACAGGATGAACGGAGCATCCCGTGCTTTCATAGCGACACAGCGCGCACAGCACTGCTGCCTGTTCACATACAGTACACATGCGAGTTTGTATTAAGTTATTTTAAATACGTTTATGAGCGTATAAAAGCATGGATTATTTAATTAGATTTCTTTTATCTGCATTTTTCTGTTCTCTTTCTGTAGCGCGAGTCATAGACAGATTCAGTGTATGTTGCTGTGAGAAGAGAAGGTTCACACAGTTCAAGAGAGAGTGATTGACAGCGTGATGCGATCGATCGTTTCCACCCAACAATAGAATGTATACAGTTTTAGGTATGACATGATGTGTTTATTGAGCTTTAGTTCATTTAACTTTTCTTTACTACAACCTTTTGAAGTCGAATCTCACTATTATATTTTATATTTACAAAAATACTATAGGTATATTTTAGGAGCTGTTTGATTTGGGGTAAGTTTTACTTTTTGATAATATTTGTTTTTCTGAGGGCTTAGACTACATGCAGCTACTATCACTTGACGCAAAATACAGCAGTGGATGGCGTTATGGATATATCGTCATTTTTATCGCTATCGCAAGAAATACCAGGAATTATCGTGATATAGTTTTAGGGCCATATCGCCCATCCCTACTCCATAGGTACTCAAGATTAATATGATATTGGCAGAAACTGTGAGTTCAACCGGACCTTTAACATGCAGTAAGACTAAAAAGTCGGTAAATGACTGTAAAGAAAATACCTTCTATGAAGTATATTTAGGGGATAGTGGAAATGTAAATTCATGTCATTCCAAACTTGTAGGACTTTCGTTATTCTGCAGAACACAGAAGATATTTGTAAGAATGTTGGTAACCAAACAAATGGGACCCTGATGACTTTTATTGTAGGAATACAAACCACTGAGACATTTCTCGAAACATCTTATTTTGTGTTTCACAGCAGAAAGTCATACACATGTTTCGAATGACGTGAGGGTGAATAAATGATCAATGTAACGTCGAGTAATCCAGGCAGGAAGCGTGTAACAGTCATGAGACACTATTCCATGTTTTTTTCGTATTGTAATGCCTCTCCACGCCTGAAGGGGGAAACAGGGCTATGTTAGGAGGTCTATCCCTATTAAAAGGGCCAAGTGAGACTGGTTAGAGAGGTGCAAGCATGACTGTGGGTGTTTGTTAGGCTCGGCCTAATGCTATCGGTAACCCCATTGTGAGGAACCGCTTAGTTTCTACAGCTCCGAGTAAGTTTGTATATATTTTGGTGATGGTTGTACTTGTCGTATTGTGAATTGTATAATCTTATTTATGTTTTGTATATTTGTTTAGGGGGGTTTTCATTGATAACCTCATTGATATTGAGATGGACATTTCCTGTGGACTATATACTCATACTGATTCTTTGCTGGATTATGCTTTTCCATTTGGATTATTACAATACTGGATTTCAAAACCCAAGGATTGGTGAACTGCTAATCTTTATCTCAACTGTGTTTATTGTTGGACTCATGAACTCTTGAATCGATATATACTTATGTCTGGACTGAAATGCTCAAAGTGATGATGGTGTAAAGTTTATTGGTGTTTGGTAGGGCTATCCACTGTTTATTGTAGAATACACTTGACTCAACTCTCGAATGATTGGATCCACCATTATTTAAATGATTGATGTATGTGTCTTAAAATAGTGACATTACAAGCGGATCCATGTGCAGTATTAGATTTATTTAACTTAAGACAAAGTGCAACTTAATAAAGAGTAAAGAAACAAGGAACTAAAGTAATCCATGAAAATCATAAAACAAAAGGGACCCGAAACAAGACTGACAAATGACAAATGAAACACAAGGCCATATATAGGCCGAATTAAACAGGGTAGCAACTAACAAGACACATCTGGGGAAGACCAATCAACAAGAAAAATGATGGGACTGGAGGCAGCGGCCAGGGTGAAGTCAGCAGCTTAGTGGGTGGCAACCAGTGGTGAAGTCTAGTTTTTTGTAGTGAGTATACTATGACACAAAACAATGTTACGTATCCTTGTGCTTTTTTAAGTGGGAATACGGAAATCCTTGATCTTTTCTATTGGGTATACAGCGTATACCTAGGTATCACGTAAACTACACCACTGGTGGCAACCAGAATAGGACCAGAGGCAGAGTTTACTGAGCTGAAGGCGGTTACCATGGTGGTAGTGGCCGAGCAGAGGACGGCAACCAGAGCAGAGGCATAGCAGGCAGAGTTGGTACACTTGAGTGACTAGAAGGTGGCGCCGATGAAGCAGCTGGTGGTCCGGGCGGAATAGGTGGAGCCCCTGGTGGCTTAGGCGGAACAGACTAGGCTGGTATGGGATCAGAAATTAGTTCATGGACTGGACTTGACCCAGGAATGGACTTTTGGGCTTGACTAGACTCAGGGACAGACTCTTGGGCTTGACTAGACTCAGGGATGGACTCTTGGGCTTGATTAGACACAGGGAGGGACTCTTGGGCCTGACTAGACTCAGGAGGAGACTCTTGGGCTTGACTAGACTCAAGGACGGACTCTTGGGCTTGACTTGGCTCACTGGACTTTTTCAGAAACATGTTGTCAGGATTGACTCTTGGACTGGGCTCCAAAGTGAGAGCCACGACACACAACATAGCCAATGCCATGACTGGAAGTGTTGTGTACAGGGGAACCACCTCTATAACCTCCACTGCTGAAGGCCTTGGGATGCCAGCCGCTCTCACCGGTCTCAAAGGTGGGTCCTACAAACTGGAAGCCAGCCTCAAACACCTAGGTAAAACATACACGCAACACTTGTGATGACCGGGAACTCTGGTTTGGTGTTCATGACAATGGGAAACACTGATTTGTCGTCCATGACACCTGGGAACACAGGTGTGTTGCCCATGGCGGCTGAAGACCTTGGCGTGGCTTTCATAACGGCAGGAGGCTCTGGGGTGGCGGCCATGTTGCGAATGGGCTCTGGACTGGCAGCCATCTTGTGAACAGGCTCTGGACTGGCGTAGGGCTGAGCAATTAATCAAATTTCGATTTCAGCTCCCAACGATCACAAAAACTAAGTAATCGAGAAAAAAATATTATTTAGTAACATTCCGTTTCGCAAGTTAATTTGGCCTGTGTTCTGTTCTGAATGAAGTGCATATGCACTTTCGCCCCTCCCGAAACCGGTACTCCCTCAGCCTATACTTTCAGCGAATGTGTGTGTGGTTTTTGCCATACAAATGCTTCAGTTGAGAGGTGAACCTGAAACACTGGCTCTATGCTAGGTATGATTCGACATCACTCACCTTTCCGGGTCCAGGATTAACTTGGAAATCTCTCCAAAGAGTGAAACAAAGAGGCACTTCCAGATACTTGGGGCCTTCACAGCTTCAGGTCTGGACTTAGTAGAGCAATCATATCCAGTGCAGAGACTTCAGAGATGGTATGCTCACCTCAGAGGGCTCCCGTTACAGTCCTTCCACAATGTGTGTCCACTGGTACTGATAGGATCAGACTATGTTCCTTTTATCACAGCAGACAAGCCAGTCCGGCAAGAAACCAAAAGTGGCCCCGTCGCAGTGCACACAGCCCTTGGTTGGGCCCTTCAAGGGACTGAGGAGGGCACCCTGAGCCACAGCTCTGGGCATCAGTGTCTTTTCGTGTCAACTGCCTGTCCCGGTGACCTGCTCTTCCGTAATGTTGAGAGGTTATGGCAGCTTGACATCCTGCCTTATCGGAACGAGAAACTGGTCAATCCAGGGAAGATCAAGAAGCAATTAAACTTCTTGAATGCAGGACACCGAGGATTCAGGTAGACAATGTTCAGCGTTATGCCACCCCCTTCTGTGCAAACCTGGTTCTCCGAAACTCACAAGCCCAATTCAATCTGTCATGCCTAGTCTGAGGAGTACAGAGAGGAAACTTCAGAGAGACACCGAGAAAGCTGTTGTCTACTCCGGTGAGATTAATAAACTCATTAAGGCAGGCTATGTTTCTAAGCTTCAGCCTGAAGTAGTCACCAAATCAGAAGAGGCCTGGTACATTCCCCACATTCTGGTTTTCAATTGCTCATTCAGGTATCAAGGTTGTTGAGTGTTCTCTTGAGATTCCATCAACACCACGTGGCTGTATGTGTGGATGTTCGTGGAATGTTCCATCAGGTTCGCTTGCTGCCTGAGGACCGACCTCTTCTTGGCTTCATCTGGCGAGATCTGCACTGTCCAGATGTCTATAAATGGCAAGTCTTGCCATTTGGTACAACCAGAAGCCTGTGTTGTACCATTTTTGCTATGCAACAGCATGCTCAAAATAAACAAGAGAGTTACCCAGGTGCCTTACAGGTAGTGCAGCAAAAGGTTTTACTAATCTGGCAAGCTTTCCAACCACATCTGAGGCTAAGATAACAGTTGATCAACTGCACAGTCTGCTAGCTACGGGTGGTTTTGACCTTAGACAATGGGTGAGCAACCAACCCTCCATGATCTCTCATCTACCCACAGAAGCAAGGTCTTCATCTGTAGAACAATGGCTTGAACAGAACAGGACTGTTCCAATGGAACAAACTTTGGGTCTCAGGTGTAATTGTGCAGCTGATACACAAGGATACTAATATTGTCCCATTGAACATGCCACACTAACAATGAGAACAGCCTATCAAGTGCTAGCAATGCAGTATGACCCATTGGGGTTCATTGTGCCTTTCACCACACGGGGAAAAGTGCTCTTTCAATAACTATGGTCTAAAAGAAGAGCTTGGGATGACCCGAATCTGCCACAAGATATTCACACTGCCTGTGATACATGGGAAAGTGTCTCAGCACCATAACAATTCCTCGCTGTTACTCATCAGTTCCCAATGATGTAAAATGGAATTACGACCTCCATGTGTTTTACACATGTGTTATACACTGTCAGCAAATTATGCTTTGATTGTGTTGTGATGATCACATTGAGGATGCTAAATATTTGTAGTATTTATTGTAATCTTACTTTAAATGAGTCTGTCCTGGAAGATTATTATTATAAACATGAACCTCGTCTAAAAGGCAGAGGGGGAGGTGTCGCTGCACTTTACAAATAACACTTTTAGCATTTCCCAGAAGTCTAATTTTAAATACAATTCTTTTGATGTCATGGTACTTCATGTAACAACACCTAAAACGTTTTTTTTTTTAAATTTAATTCTGGCTATTGTATATAGGCCTCCAGGGCACCACACAGATTTCTTATCAGAACTAGTACTGGCCGCAGATAGAGTCCTTGTTGTTGGTGCCTGTAACATCCATGTAGATAACAATACAGATGTTTTAGGAATGGCCTTCAAAGACACTCTTAACTCCGTAGGCGTTAGATAACATGTGTCAGGACCCATTCACATTCGTAATCATACTTTAGGTTTAATACTGTTTTACAGTATAAATCTGGACAACGTTAAAATTCTTCAGCAGAGCGAAGACATTTCGGATCATTATCTAGTATTGTGTTTGATTCACTTGCCTATGGCTGCAAATCAAACTCCTTGTTACAAATATGGTAGAACAATAATTTACCAAATATTCGTTTATCGATAATCTGCCTGAATTAGCTCAATTCCCTAGCATGAGTAATAACAGAAAGATCTTGACATTACCCAGTGGAGGAGCTAGAGTTTTATATATGGGGTGGCCAGGGGGTTACCAATGCTACTTTAAGGGGGTACACAGACCTGGCATCGAATTATAAATAAATAAAATAATAAGATAGTCCTAAGACATTATGGTGGGCCAGCCTTAAATATTATTGGATTGAGTTACTGACTGGAATTTAATTGTTGATTATATAAAAAAAGAGTTGAAAACCTGTTTAGGACTTTTTCAGTTTGTTACGGCAAATATGTGAGCAAACTTATTTTTATCTGTTATTTGTATTTTTTATTGTTTGTTTGAAGAGATTCTTCCAAAGTCTTATTTGTGTTTTTATTTTATTTTAAGCCATCTTAATTGCTGACACTGGCTCTGGTATGTTTGCCGCCACAAACACAGGGCTCTCCACCCTCAGCGTAGGGCATGCAGGCTCCTCCTCCACAACGCCCACTGTGAAGGGACATCCCACCGATGACAGAGCATAGTCCATGAACTGTGCAAGCGAACCTCAAGGACCGTAATGGGTCAGGTGAGTTTTTAGTGGTTCATTTATACCATGTAGGTAGAAGCCAATCAGGGCAAAATCAGGGTAATTAGCAAGGTGTGCAATATCCAAAAAGTCTCTGGTGTGGTCTTTGAGGGAGCGGTTACCTTGACGGAGACTGATGAGGTATACTGCTGGATCCATTTTTTGGTCAGTCGTTCTGGAACGTCGAGTAATCCAGGCAGGAAGCGGATCCACATGCAGTATTAGATTTATTTAATTTAAGACTGGAACTAAAGTAATCCATGAAAATCATAAAACAACAGGGACCCAAAACAACGACTGACAAATGAAACACAAGGGCATATATAGACAGAATTAAACAGGGTAACAAGCTAACAAGACACACCTGGGGAAGACCAATCAACAAGACAAACTACAGAGGACTACAACATAAAACAGGAACAGGAAGTAATACAAACTAAAAGTCCACAACACGATAATCAAAGGCCACAAAACAAGGGAAAACACACTGGCCCCGTAACAATCACAGAAATGTAATTTTTGGGAAAATTATCTTTTTAAGCCTATTGAAATCTGGTGTTTGTAATATACAAGACTATTATGTCAAAATAAGTCAATATGAAGAGTTCAGATGCAAATCCCTCTAAATCCGTCAGACTTTGTTTCTTTTAAACAAGCATTTTTTCTATGTTCAGTTCCATTGATACCAGATCAGATAAGGCAGAGTGTGGTATTTAGCAGGGATTGAAGCAAAATTATTTGAGTAACATATACTATGTGTGAAGCCCATTCACTCAACATCATAATTTCATTTTTTATCCTGAGGCTATTAGACTTATATTACTCATAGGCTACAGCTCTTAGATGAAGCATATAGAGCCCTTTGAAATTGTATCTGTTTTTATATGCTCCGCTGATAAATGCTCTGTTCTGTTGGTGTAAAAATGTTAGTTTTGGTCTCTTTCTCTGCTCTGGAGGAAGCAAGAGATAAAATATGTAACTGTAGAGTAATTTAAACAAATGAGGAAGCTAGCATTGCTGAAACGACATCATCTCACTAATTCCCATCACACTATGGATTTATTGACGATAGAGTGTTAATAAGCAATGTGACGTATCTCTGATAAAGACCACTGTCAACTTTGCATTAATCTTAATAATAAATCAGGTCCTTCTCCTAAGGCCTTGAATGGTGACCAGATGTGTGACTTGCACGCATACCCACAGAGGTCAAGTCTCTCTGCGTGCTGTGGCTGGAGAGAACGTGTGCAGGAATAGTCAGGGTGGAGCTGACTGACATTCTTTAGTGTTTTTATGGCTGCTGCTGTGTTCCTCCAATAAGCGAATGAGCATGAGTGCAAACAGCTGCTTCATGTCCACTGTAATGCAGTTGACTCCATCTCCAGTGCATCTCAGAGGGGCATTCAACTGTCTCAGTCTCACTGATGACCGACTAAACTCTCTTACCTCTACCATATCTTAACCTAACTAACACCAACCCTTACTAAATGTCAACATAACTGCAAGCAGCAATCATAAGGGTTCCGCCAGATTGGGAGAGTGGGGAAAATTGCCACAAATTGCCACATTTTAAAGATTTCTGTGGATGAAATATTTTACTATTAATCGTACTGTAGTTACTTAGTCACACTTCCACAGTTAAACATTTAATGAAATTCACCACTTGTCGACAGATTTTCCTGTTATTTATATGTTGCTATATATGAATGTACAGTGGCAAGTATGTGAACCTTTTGGAATTTCATTGTTTTCTGAATAAATGTCATAAAATGGGATCTGATCTTCCTCTAAGTCAAGGGTATTGACCACCATAATGTGCCTAAAAATAATAACACAAATTCTGATCTTTCATGTCTTTATTGAACACACTCATTCAACATTCAAAATGGCAGTGGAAAAAGTAAAATCTGACCAGCAAATTAAATAGTATCATGTAGGAAAGCAGTAGAGCACACAGCGAGACTGAAATCCTTCCAAATTCCGATTTTATTTAACTATAACCATTATGTCATGTTGGTGTCGTACAATGGCACAAAACTTTGTTAGATCCAGCCGAGTGTTTTGGAAAGCTTTCAACACACTTTAATAAGAAATATATTGGGAATACAATAATTAGGAGAAATACAAGAACTACAACAGTAGCATTAACATTTCAGAAAACTTAAAACAGACATGCTTTGGTGCATTCTCGTTCTCTGCCTCCTCTGTCTCTTGCCCCAATTAACCCTATTGACAATGCCTTTTCAGCTTCTTGCTAGTTGACCTTAGATGTCAGGCTATTGTTCTTAAGAGCACCTGCAAAAAAACAAATTAATTTTAAAGATAAAATACATAAGCTATTATTACAAATGGCACATTTGTGCTTGTTCAAATCACAGCCCGTGGCGCAGGCAGAATGTGCAAATGCTAGGGGCGCCAAAACATTCATACGAGTGCCAAAATGAGTGAATGTTTGTTTTTTACTAATACTTTTTAATATTAATTTAAAATATTAAAAAGCCAAAAAATGACTAAAACATAACTACATTGCTTATGTTAAACAGTATGTTGGATCAAATTAATAGTTGGATCAACTTTAAAAAAATAACTTCAATTGATAACACCAAAACAATTGTTCCAACCTAATTTTACTAAGTCATTAACACTTAAATTGTTTGTTATTTAACCCTGTAATTTACTTTGAATGTTTACATTGAACTTCATTCTACTGCATTCCAACTTTGTATGTTTATATTACTTCCCCAAATCATTGTTTTCATTACCTGCAAGTAAAGACCTTATAATTCCATATCCAATATTGCTTAAAGTACATTTTTTTATTTTTTTTAGTTATTTATGAGTTATTTATTTTCCTGAAAGTGCTGGTTAATGTTATCACAAGAATAAAATAGCTTTAGAAATATTTATTAACATTAATTAAATACAATTTCAGTATTTTCCTTAATCAAAAAAAATGTAATTTGCAAATTTTCAAACAATAAAGCTAGACATAAAATTACACATTCATACTAGACATACACACACACAAACCTATATCTGGACAGGCTTACAAACATAAAAACAACAACTGAAACATCAGAAGTCTTTTCAATAGACTACACAGAACTTATTAACGATTATGAAATGTATATATGTCTAGTGTGTGTTTGAATGAATGTCTCATGGATTTTGCAGATAAATGGGTACTTTCAGGAACACCTCAAAAGTGATTTGAAGGAGTTTCAGATAAGCCAGGTTGATAATGTACATCATACGCAGAATCAGGGCACAAACTGATGTTACTAGGCCTGCAGCTATCGATTATTTTAGTAATCGAGTAATCTACTGATTTTTCCATTGGTTAATCGGGTATTCGGATAATAAGTACTTTTTCTTTATTAAAGAGCAATACTAAATATACAAGAGAAAATAAGACAGGTCTCTTAAAATGAACAACTAATTTGTTTCCTTTTTAGAAAAATGTACATATTTATTTCTGAAATTGCATACATTAATATCTGTAAAAACTAAACCCATTTAGCACATTCTATTGCCATATTACATTCAAAATGCAATATAGGCCTAATGTATAAATTTGAAACATTAATAAAAATAGAAAGAATAATTTCAAAGGTAAACAACTAACTTCAGCTTATGCATGATGCATTTAGTTTATCTGAATTAATTTTAGTTTCTTTTTTTACTATTAAATAGTAATATATTTGTCCACATAAAAATACAGAGTTAACCGGACTTTTATTTTGGCAGGTATGGAGGAATTTCATGATATGTCTTTATGTTTTTGATCATTATTCGCTATGTATTGCTCTTCGTTTTAAACACATTTGTATGAGATTCTGAAAAGCACCCTGCACAGCTGTGTTTTTGATGTCTGGCAGTGTTTATGAAATCTGGGGACTTTTTCCGGCCCCAACCCTACAGTATGACCAAATCTGGGCATGTTCCACCCCGTTACTATGACTATAATCTACATTGAGCAAGGCCACAGTTTTGCCCCAGATAAAGACAAGAGAAGGAGGTGAAGAAGGGGAAACAGGTCATGATGACCATGACATAATTGTGGTGGGCGAGGATATATAAAAATATATTTTAAAAATTAGGTAATAGCCAGCCTACCACGAATAGATACGCATCTTGTTGCTTGGGATATATTGGTGGCAGAAAATCAACAGTTAATAAAATAAGAGATAACGGGAATCTACCTGATTGGTTTTAGAAAGGACCACCTTTCAGAAGTTTTACTATAACTGTAGACTGAAAACACTTGGTTTTTAGATGACATGGAACATCTCACTTTGTTTGGCTCGAGCAAATAAAGTGAACTCCTTGACACCTGGACCTTCTTTGTCTGAGATATTTTTTTGAACTACAAGATCGTTATTTTCACCACAACATATTTGGCGAGCCAGCCAGGAGTTGGAAAGAGGCTGAAGACATCTGACAACACCCGAGGGCATAACATCCAGCTGACTACACAGATCAAGCGCGCATTATAGGTGAGCATACTTTTGCTTATAGTTTAGATTTAACATCTGTGTGGTCTGCTGGAGGTGAGTTCTGGGTAGAGTTGGTGTCTATAAAAAGCCTCTCCTAAAAAGAAATCAAATTAATTTACTAAAAGTCCAGGAGGGTCCCGGATCTCAACGAGAGAAGTATGAATGAGGATAGATGAATGAGTATGCAGTAACTGCCTGTAGATTTAGTTTAGCTCACAGAGGGCTTTAAGAGATATAGACTACGCAGAGATGAATTGCGTTTAGAGATATAGACTACGCAGATATGAATTGCATTAAGAGATATAGACTACGCAGAGATGAATTGCGTTAAGAGATATAGACTACGCAGAGATGAATTGTGTTAAGAGATTTAGAATACGCAGAGAGGAATTGCGTGCCTTGAGATGAATAAGGCTGTCTTGAGATGAACAAGACATATTTATTTTACGCAGAGAGGAATTGCGTATAGATGTAGAATTAAACCTGGGTCTTGTCTGTTTATACTGTCTATGTAACGTTTTGTGTATCCAGCCTAGCTGGAGAACTTGTAAGGGAGGGAATTGTTGGCCACATTCCCAGGAAGTGTGTGTGAGTGTTTAACCAGGCGTGAATGAGCACAGAGGAACAATGGGAGATTTTTGATAGGAAATACAAGTTGCGTATCCTCTACAATAATATTTTCTTCTAAAGAAAATGAGTTTCAAAACTGTTATGAGAATGTTTTTTGAGTGTTTTTTGCATTGAATAAAAGATTAGAATTTTAAGAATAGTAACTTTTATTTTATTGTTTTATTTCAGTTTATTGAGTTATTGACTTTTAAGTTTGAAGTTTTGAGATTTTTCTTTTTCATTATTAATAATAGAAGATCAATTGATTAAGACCCATGATTTTGAAGCTTCTGTCCCATTATTGATTTTTTATGATAATAGATTAGTTTTTAAGTTTTATTATTGATACTTTCTTCCCCATTAGTGACTTTTGCTTTATTTTGTTTCAGTTCACTGAGTTACCATTTGCATGGCTGAAGAGGGTCCAGGCCTCGCTTATGAGAGAAGCATAGCTTTTCAGGCTAGAATACAGACCATAGCAAAAGTGCTGTCTGAGACTAAGGGAATTAATAATCACTTTTGGGAGGAGGCGACATACACTGATGCAGAGGGGATAGAAAAGAATCTAACAGAAGAAAGAAAAAACTGGCACCTGAATCAACTGACAAAGATTCGAAATTTAGACTCTGCCCAGTGGGAGTGACCTTACATTCAGTGGGAGGAGATTGTAAAGAATTGTTGTAGAGTAGGAGTGTTGAAACACTACATGAACGAAGTCTGCTCATACCGATATAATACATTTAATAATACCCCCCTGGATGTGATCCAGGCAAGAGGGCAGGAGGCTGATGGCCGTGACGGGTGAACCAAACAGCTGACTGCACAAAATAAGGGCTCTGAAAATAAGTTGAGCGGTTTGCTTATATAGTAGTGTTTTGTGCGATCTGCTAAAGGTAAACCCTGAATGCTGTTGGTCCTCGTAGAAAGGTGTGTGTGTGTGTGTGTGTGTGTGTGTGTGTGTGAGTGTGAGAGTGCATGAGACGTTCAGGTGATTACCGTGTGAGAAGGAGAGGTTTGGTGTATAAGACCTCCGTGTGTGCGCGAAGCTAAAGGAGTGGTTGAGAGATAGAGGGAGAGCCAGAGGGGCTCTGTGTGTGTAAGTGTGTGTGTAAGTTTGTATGAGGGCTCAGAGAAATCTATGGATATGTGAGTGTTTAGGAAGTGAATGAGAGAGAGAGGTGGAATTGTGTTTGCCTGTGTGTGTGTGTGTGCGTTGGTGCCACCTGATAATGGGGACATTTTACCTGAATACATACCGACTCTGTGAGGACACAACGTAACTGAAAGGACACGGCTGATGTCCTCATAAGTCGCGCGCCATAAACAGGCTTAAGAGCTTCCCACCAACCACTTCCCGCGTTTTCTCAACATGTCCTAATATGCACGTTATACCGTTTTTTTCAGTGTGTGCCAGTGTTTGCTCAGAGGTATAATCTCCCTCTATCGAACATTCCGTGGTATTGCAGCGCCACACACATTTCAGCCGTCAATGAGCGCGTTTCATTGGTTGAACACATTCTGTTCAGCGATTGGCTGCTTTCGATGTCAGTCAAACCTACGCGGACGTTCAGGCAACGTCGTTGATGACTGAATGAACAAAACTCCTGTGAATATCTTCATTTTACATGGAAAACATCTTTACGCGTAAAGGTAAGTTTAAGTTATGCTTATTTGTAGATTATTTTACCTTAGTAACTCGTTTTGTAAGATATGTTACATTCCATTTTCGTGTATTGGTAATGATGATTGTGGCCTACGGCATCAATATAGTCTTCAAGTTGTTTTTCTACAAGTTAACTTATATGTTTGGTACAAATATATTCACAAATGGTTCATAGACAATGTAATACGGTTTAGTTAATGAACCTGATCGTCGTGATTGCATGAGTGAATGGATTTACAGTTTAATTAGATGGTTAATTGGGCTTAAACAATTAAATAAGGCAGGCAAGTTACTCATATGGGTCACACTTTATTTTAAGGTCCAATTCTTGCTATTAACAAACCATTTACTATGACTTTTGCCTCAATAAAACTCCTAATTTGGTGCGTTTTAATAGTGTGATAAGTTAGTTGTTAGGTTTAGGTATTGTAACGCTATAATATGATCATTATAACGTTAGAATATGATCATGCAGATTGCAGAATATGTGTTTTATAAGTACTAATAAACAGCCAATATTCGAATAATTAGCATGCTAATTAATTTACATTTAGTCATTAAGCAGACGCTTTTATCCAAAGCAACTTACAAATAAGCTATTAATAACTATTAATAGTGAGAATTGGTCTCTAAACTAAAGTGTTACCCAGTTTCTTAATAAACAACTTGATTAGCTGAATGTATGAATTAATATTTTAGTATGATATAGGGATATTTAAAAAAAATTAACCGAACCTAAAGCACACTTAATGATATATTGTATATGTATATTTGTAATATATGTATTATTAGTCTGACACCTTGCGCTAATGCAGTTTACTTATTACATAATATAACTGATATGATATAACTGACATTTATAGGGACTGTATACTCTTTATGTTCTTGTTTAGTTAAAATGCCAAGAAAAAAGAGAATGCATCCTGAACATGATGCCAAAGAACATGTGTTGACAGGCAAAGACAAAGCCTTCATTGAGGAAAGACACATCAATGCATTTAAAGGTAGGTTGTGCATCACAAATCACGGACAATTTCTCTAATATAACATGTTACATACAACAGTGTAACTAAAGTAATTCTGTATGTTATAGTGGTAAAAATCCTGTGCTTGACTACTATGTTTTTAACTGTGCTTCACTTTATATTTCATTTCAGGTTTTACAGGGTTTATTTCTTTTGAAAGGATAAATCCATTTGTTGCATATCAAATAGGTTCATGTTTAATTGTTTTGCCTTTGTAGGGAGAGGTGTGTTTGCGCTTGAACACATTGAAAAATCCACATTTGTTGTACAGTACCGTGGAATTCTGTCCCAGAGTAAACATGTTGAAGACACGCAAGGCAACTACTTGTTTGATTTCACATGGAATGGAAGACGTTATTGGTAAGTTGCCTAGTTTTGGTATACTTTGTTTTTTGTTTATAATCAGAGTCAAGTGTTTATATTTCTGCAGCAACAACAACAGTAATATAATTTTGTATTATGACAATAAAGAAGTTTTTACCTTTTTTCCAAATACCAAGTTAACTTGTCATTCTGAGATGACAAAATGACCATGAGGGTGATTCCTGATGGAGGTTATATTTTAGCCTTGATCGGACAATCCTGCCTTATCTTCGCTTGTTAGGAAGCAAATAAACTGTCACAATGTCTTTTTAAAAATAGGTCAAATACACAAAGCTTGAGGCCTACTCACATTTAGCACAATTGCTTTCAATCGTGCCCAAGCGCGATTGTCCCCCCTCCCCACTCACCTGCTGGCCTACACTCACATTGTAGTTTACCATCTGCACCCGAGCATGCTTTCATCATTACGATGCGACTGCTTTTAAGTAAACATAAACAAAGCAATCTCTCTCAGCACAACGGAATCCAACGTAATGTTCAGTTTGTGGCTTATTAGGTGTGTTTAACTTCATGCACGTGCAGCACAGACTGATCCCAATCTGCTTATGATATCATTGTCATACGAGAGCGATATGAGAGTAAACCGGTCATTATGCTTTTAAATCACCCTCGTATACTTTATCATAAAGACGATCTTTACACACAGTGTTGCATTATGGTTGACTAACCTGATATCCGGAGTAGTTTTGGCCGCGGTCACACACACCTGCACAGGTAGTGTGCCGTGTATCAGATGTTTTTTACTGTGACAGCTAAATCTCAGGGAGAAATTTAAAGAGTCAAATAATTTGCGTCATGCTTTCAGTACCACAATTTGCGCTCATACTGTCCCCTTTCCAAACCACGCTCCGGCCCACCTCTTCCAACCAGACCAGTAAGTGAACCGCGCCTGAGCACGGTTGCGAGCACTCACACTAGTCAATTGAACCAGGCTTTAGGTGTCAAACGCTCCCGGGCGCAGTTCGATTGGGACAATGTGAGTAGACCCTTAGATTAACCTGAAAATGTCTGTCATGCACTGTTTTTCTCACAGCATCGATGCTTCAAAAGAGGATGGATCACTTGGAAGATTGGTGAATGATGATCACATACACCCAAACTGCAAAGTCAAGACAGTTGTGTTTAAAGAAAAGCCACACTTATGCCTTTTTAGTATTAGAGATATCTTTCCAGATGAGGAGATAACGTACAACTATGGTGATTCCTCTTGGCCATGGCGATCCATGGTGAGTCTTCAAGTTCAAGATTATATACTTTATAGTAATGATATGTAAGGATAATTGTAAACTGGCATATTCCAAAAGATTGACACTTAGCATATAAAACAAAGAAGCATCCAAAATTTACAATCTCTCCTATTGCCCCCTACATTATAAAAGATTGCTAAAATCAGCCATTTGTTCACAGGTTTATCATGTCTTATTTGAGAATTGGCGCATAGTGCACTATAGGCATGAAGTAGATATTCTGTCAGACAGTTTAAATTTAATGTCCATTGAAATCTGATTTTGTTTCAGTATGTTGTATTGTGTCCTGCTTAATTTTAAGAAATCATCTGTTTTTTCTGTCTGCTTTGTGTGTGTAATATGTTAGCATTAAAAAGTGATAGTATGTACTCGCCCTTGAATTGACCTTGTATATATGTTGTAGAAGTAGTTGTAGTGGCCACTAGGCAAAGGTTTGTGTCTTAATGTTGTATCTGTCTTTCTCCCATTTTCAGGAATTGGGTGATAAGAGCTCAGGGACTGTGGACGATTGCAGTTTTCATCCTTCTCCATCAGAGAATTACAGTGTTAATCCTTCATCAGAGAAAGAGAAAGTAAGTGAAGATGTTTTTCTTCAGGACACTGATGTGATGTTAGATGTTGAAAGCTTTTACGTGAGTTCTTGTCTCAAACTTTGACCAAATAATAAGTATTTGGAAAGATGAAGAGTTTTCTGGTCATAGCATGTCTATTTAAAGCGGAGGTAACGCACGCAGTTTCTGCCAATCTCATATTAATTTGAGTAGCTATAGAGTAGTATTGCAAACTTCATATCTTCAAAGAGTATTTAGTTTGATCTCATTTATAAAAGACAGATACAGCTGTACGATTATTTCTGAAAACAGTCGACGCTTCTAAAGGCGTGCAGTGGGTGGAACTACAGCACAAGCACCCAATACATCATCGTGTTTTCCCTGCATAAGTGTTGATTCACTGTAAGTTTGTGTTGTTTACATAATGCATGTATGCACTGATAGCCAACAAAACCAGCATCTTTTAGCACTGGGACCGCTCCATCTATCAGTTTCAAACGATCTGCAAATCCAGCGTTATATCCACTGTTTATATAAGGTTCATTACCGAAATGTCGTGGACAAACGAACACGGCTAAACTTCTGTAGCGAACGAAACATATTGATGGGCGTGCTCTTTCTCTCTCGTTCTCTCACTCTGGCTGGTTGACGGGTTGTCGTGCTTGTCCGAGGCAATTGTCCAATAAGGGACTAAGAACCCTTGTCACGAAACGGGAATTCATGTTCGAAAAAAACTTTACAAAATCTGTAGGAACCCTGAGGGAGTGTATTGAGCACATAAATACTACGTCATACCTCCAACTCATTTTATGACAAGTTGACTGTCAAGCATGAGAAGCCAGCACGTTTATCATTGTAAAGATGTCAGAATGCTTGAAATAGCTTGTTACTCCACCTTTAAAGATGAAGAATAACTTATCACACATTGACTAGGTATTTCCAGAATGCTTCCCTTGATTTTCATCTTGTGTGTGGGGGGATGGGCATGACACTGACCTGTAATGTAAGGACAGCTTCCCTTATGAGGACCATCAATCTAGGCAACATTATCATGTGTAGTATGTAAGGGATAATCCACGGCTAGCCCTGCACTAAAAGATTTTATTGCACGACATGCAGGCGAAGATGTTTCTTCAGTGAACTGTATTTAAAATCCTGTAATGCATGCTAGCCATGGATTATCACGCTTATACCATGGTCATTGAGTTATAGCATTTATCCGACTTAATTATTGATAGAGAATGGTGACCAAACTGACTGGAACATCCTGCCAGCCAATCAGAATTGAGTATTCAGACTGACCATGGTATATCTGGACCTTTTATCATTGGCAAACCTTCGTGTCTTAATGTTGTGTCTGTCTTTTTCCCATTTTCAGGAATTGGGTGATAAGAGCTCAGGGACTGTGGACGATTGCAGTTTTCATCCTTCTCCATCAGAGAATTACAGTGTTAATCCTTCATCAGAGAAAGAGAAAGTAAGTGAAGATGTTTTTCTTCAGGACACTGATGTGATGTTAGATGTTGAAAGCTTTTACGTGAGTTCTTGTCTCAAACTTTGACCAAATAAATGATGTTTTATTAACAAAGTTCGGGAGAAGCCGGAGCACATAATCAAACTCGGCCGGTTCACCATTGGCAACCACGTCATCTATCCAAACGAGTTTCGTTAACAAAATTCAGGTGAAGCCGGAGCTCATAATCAAACTCGGCTGGTTCGCTACCAGCAATCACGATTTTCACCCTATCAGCTCAAGCGAGCCTCCGCATAAATAAGACCAGAATTCTTACTGCACCTTCTCTACAGTAATGCAACATCCCTCCACCTCCCCGGCCGATCTCCCGAACTCGCTTTCCACAGCAGGACCCCGGGGGGTGAGCTCTGGGTTCGGGCCATTTCCGAGCTCGGCGCACTCGCCCCCATCAGGGGGAGAGTGTTCCGGGGTCGGAAGGAATCGGCGAGCTCGGAGCCCGCC
>NW_026634392.1:65717-114887 GCF_024868665.1 Triplophysa rosa
GAAGCCTTTTCTCTTGTCAAGAGGCTCAACGCGACCGCCGACTTTATTTGCGTGCAGATTATTTCCGCCTATATTAGACAGCCTGTTTAACGTTTTATTTTGGTATTAGCATCACTCATAGGTCTAACGTTTAAAATAGAGTTTAGGAAGATGTATGTAACCACAATCATTAGCTTTCATTAGCTCTTAAAGCCTCGTCTCTTGTCAAAAGGCTCAACGCGACCGCAGACTTTGATGAACACTGCTGGCAGCAGCGACGTCTGTGTCCGTACCATTCTTATCAATGACAGCGTAATCTCGTATCTCCCTGCTCCCAAGTCATAAACCTTGTATCTCCGATTAAACATGGTTTTGGGAAATGTTGTGTTAATGTTGGTACACAACAGTATATGATAGCAATATAAGGTATAATACCAACTTTAATGATACAATGTTTAATAACTCAAAAGATATGCAGTTTTTTTTAATTTCCTGGAAAATAATGGTTTTGGAGATGCGAGGATTCCGCCCGACAGCGACGATTTAAAGGTAGGTTGTGCATCACAAATCACGGACAATTTCTCTAATATAACATGTTACATACAACAGTGTAACTAAAGTAATTCTGTATGTTATAGTGGTAAAATCCTGTACTTGACTACTATGTTTATAACTGTGCTTCACCTTATATTGCATTTCAGGTTTTACAGGGTTTATTTCTTTTGAAAGGATAAATCCATTTGTTGCATATCAAATAGGTTCATGTTTAATTTTTTAAATTTTGTAGGGAGAGGTGTGTTTGCGCTTGAACACATTGAAAAATCCACATTTGTTGTACAGTACCGTGTAATTCTGTCCCAGAGTAAACATGTTGAAGACATTCAAGGCAACTACTTGTTTGATTTCACATGGAATGGAAGACGTCCATGGTGAGTCTTCAAGTTCAAGTTCTTTCAAGTTCAAGATTATATACTTTATAGTAGTGATATGTAAGGGTAATTGTAAACTGGCATATTCCAAATTTGCATATTCCAAGATTGACACTTAGCATATAAAACAAAGAAGCATCCAAAACTTACAATCTCTCCTATCGCCCCCTACATTATAAAAGATTGCTAAAATTAGCCATTTGTTCACAGGTTTATCATGTCTTATATGAGAATTGGCGCATAGTGCACTATGCGCATAAAGTAGATATTCTGTCAGACAGTTTAAATTTAATGTCCATTGCAATCTGATTTTGTTTCAGTATGTTGTATTGTGTCCTGCTTAATTTTAAGAAATCAAATATTTCCGTTTTTTCTATCTGCTGTGTGTGTGTAATATGTTAGCATTAAAAAGTGATAGTATGTACTCGCACTTGAATTGACCTTGTATATATGTTGTAGAAGTATTTGTAGTGGCCACTAGGCAAACGTTTGTGTCTTAATGTTGTATCTGTCTTTCTCCCATTTTCAGGAATTGTGTTATAAGAGCTCAGGGACTGTGGACGATTGCAGTTTTCATCCTTCTCCATCAGAGAAATACAGTGTTCATCCTTCATCAGAGAAAGAGAAAGTGAGTGAAGATGTGTTTCTTCAGAACACTGATGTGATGTTAGATGTTGAAAGCTTTTACGTGAGTTCTTGTCTCAAACTTTGACCAAATAATGAGTATTTGGAAAGATGAAGAGTTTTCTGGTTATAGCATGTCTATTTAAAGCGGAGGTAACGCACGCAGTTTCTGCCAATCTCATATTAATTTGAGAAGCTATAGAGTAGTATTGCAAACTTCATATCTTCAAAGAGTATTTAGTTTGATCTTATTTATAAAAGACAGATACAGCTGTACGATTATTTCTGAAAACAGTTGACTCTTCTAAAGGCGTGCAGTGGGTGGAACTACAGCACAAGCACCCAATACATCATCGTGTTTTCCCTGCATAAGTGTTGATTCACTGTAAGTTTGTGTTGTTTACATAATGCATGTATGCGCTGATAGCCAACAAACCCAGCATCTATTAGCAATGGGACCACTCCATCTATCTTGTTGTTCTTGTTACAGTGCCCCCATGAAGTTCACTGTTCTGTTATCTCCTGTTTGGATTCTTGTGAAGATTGCAGTGGACCTGTGTCTAGTTGAAGATGGCTTGGCTTAACGTGCAAATGTCAGTGTTTTTGTAATTCAATATTTTGCTGTATGTGTGGTCATTTATGTTAATGTATTTGTTCTTGACTTTCTTTATTTAATGAAGTAGCAGTGAATAGATGAACAACTGGAAAATGCATGTTTATTTTACAGTTTTTTCTTTAGTATGTTCAAGATCATGGCACAAAGCCTGCTTCCTGAAAAAAGGTGAAATGGTATGTTTATTTCTTTTATATCACCTTGTAAACTTGAGTTATGTATGTAACCCAGTTCCCTAGGAAGGGAAATGAGATGCTGCATGTCATTGCCAAACTTCAGGCATGCCTGCATTACCTTTCTATAGACAACATTATTTGATGATGTTTAAGGCAGGCTCTGTGGGCACATTGCTATGTCAAGACTTTGATATTGAAAATAAATAGATGATTTCAAACATGTTCAGACACTGGGCACAGAAATGCTTTCCCATAGCGTCAACAAACAGTGTGCAATATTATTTCTCAATATTTTTACAAAAAACTGTTTAAGTTATAATTATTGTTCTTCTCATTGTTATTATCATCTGTCTTTTTTAGCTCAATGTCGAATTGTCCTGTTCTGAAGACATCAGCTCTGATGAAAAATATACTCCTCAATCCTCTGATGACTTCATTCCAGACTCTAGACAAAATAGTGATAGTGGCGAAAGTCCACCTTATTTTAAAACCACACCAGCTGTTGTAACGTCTTCCAAGATCACTTACTGTTCATCCACGGAGCAAGACATGATTAGTTCTGCTAAGGACATCCCATGTGATGGTCATGATCCTACCACAAAAAGTATTGTGATGCTTCAGAGTTCTATGAAAACACCTGCAGAGTCTGCTGATGAACGGTCATCAATTGACAATGTGTCAAACCCGAAAGACACTATTTCGACCCACAAGAATTACTGTTATGTGTGCAAGAAACCTCAGTCTAAAATTCCCCGTCACTTTCAAAAGCATCAAGACACTGAAACAGAAATCGCTGCTGCATTCTCGCTCCCTAAACACTCCAAGGACAGAAAACGGTTACTTGAGAAGCTTCGAAACAGAGGCAACTACGAACATAATCGAGAGGTTATGGAGAATAAGAGTGGACCACTGAAAGTTAAAAGGCGGCCAGCGAGATCAGAGATTGAACTGAGTTCCGGAAAATATGTGCACTGTGTATACTGCAAAGGCTTGTTTGTTCGCAAAGAGCTCTGGCGACATTCACGGAGATGCCCTTCAAAGAAGGTTCCCTTTCTGTCGGTCTCTCGACGTTGTGTCGAACCAACAGAATGGGGTTTGTCTTGAGAACCTATCATCTTCTGAGTATTTAGAAAAGGCGAATGAAATTTGCATGCCGGACTCCTCCCCGGATGTCCGGGTATAAGAGGGAAGCCGGCTTGCTCATTCATTCACCTTTTGTTCTTTAGAGCCTACGCATCTGATGAGCTTCTCTACGATCTTTGGTGATCATTTTGCTGCTGTCTTGCAATCTTCGACGTGGTACAGCGGATGGTCCCTTCCTGCAGTGACTCTCCCCTGGGCGTCTCGGCAGTTCCGGAGGTGTTCGAGCAAATTTCCTTTTCTAAAAGAGCAAATTTCTCCAGCGTGGCTTGTCCCGCTGTTCTTATGGGTGCAACACACTCATCGAGGAGGGGGGACAGACACAATGCCTGCTTCCAGTATGCTGGGGCAGACGTTGTGGATACGTCCTGCCCGCACTGCGGGCAGTGACGATTCAGACGTTGCGTCACGGGTGGCTGTGTTCCCAAGGGACTCAGCCACCACCTCGTTTGCTCCCCGTTCCGTGGCGGCAGGACTACGGCCCTGCCGTCCGCTACGGCAAGCAGCGAGGGTGATATGAGGGTTACTGTGAGCGATAATCCACCAGCCACTGGCTCACGGACCGTTCGCACCTCGTCTCGCTCGTCTGACCGTTCCCCAGGAGACGGTCCGCCGTCTTATTCCTCAATCACGTATTCGGACACGATGCGTGATGATGAGATATCTCTTGCAGCATCGGGGGTGACGTACCCATCCGACTCCGACGATTCCACGGGCTCCCTCCCTCGGGGGGTCGAGCACAGAAAGAAGCGGATGTCGAAATGTCAGCCATGCTCACTATCAGAGCAACCTGGGCTCTCATAACACCCGAGCAGTGCCACAGACTGATCGACTCCATGCCACGCCGCATTGCTGCAGTAATTCAGGCAAAATGAGCCCCAACTAAGTATTGAGTGCTGTACATGCTCATACTTTTTATGTTCATACTTTTCAGTTGGCCAAGATTTCTAAAAATCCTTTCTTTGTATTGATCTTAAGTAATATTCAAATTTTCTGAGATACTGAATTTGGGATTTTCATTAGCTGTCAGTTATAATCATCAAATTAAAAGAAATAAACATTTNGAAATATATCAGTCTGTGTGTAATGAATGAATATAATATACAAGTTTCACTTTTTGAATGGAATTAGTGAAATAAATCAACTTTTTGATGATATTCTAATTATATGACCAGCACCTGTATATATATATTATATTTCAGATTTAAGATGATCAGAAACTGATTTCACATTAGAAACTTAAATATATTGTTGCTTTTTTTCATAGGAAAAGGAAAAGTGCCCCCAGATGAGGCTGTGAGCTCCACAGGTACAGTATATGCATTCTTATTAGAATAATTAGATAATGCACAATCAACTGTTTTCAAATTTATTGATGTTAACAAAGATTATTAAATGCTGAAAAACTATATTGCTCATTCATTTTAGCTAATACATTTACCAATGTTAACAAATACAATCTTACTGTAAAGAGTTTCTATAAAGTATGTGAAAAATGATTTTTGAATAATTAAGTACACCCAAAACTAAAACGTTCGAAGGGCATAATTGAACCCCTTTAAACGACATTCCAAGAAAACAAATGTTTTTCTTTTTTAATTGCAGTGCCCAAATCAAGGAGAGTTGTGAAAAGGCCATGGAGCCAAATGGAAGTGAATGCCGTAATGAAACATTTCAAAGCACATATTTTAAAGGGACACCTCGCCACAAAGGCAGAATGTGAGCAGTGCAAGAATGCAGAAGACCCTGTCCTAGGAGAAAGAACTGTGCAAAATATAAGGGATTTCGTGAGGAATCGAGGTTTGATGTTTAAAAAGAAATGCTCTTAGAAAGATCAGTACCATTCCGTTAAGGTCTGTGGCTTTTGTTCAAGATTTGAGTGGATGACCCTGTTTTTGTTCAAAACATACGGTTATATATTAAGTAAGACATTTATTGACGTGTACACATTTTGTTGTGTTAGTGTGTATGTTAGTAATGTGCTGATGAATCCAGATTGTCCTCACTGTTCAGGTTTGATCAGGTGTGTGTGTGTGTGAATGATGTCCTGATGAATCCAGATTGTCCTCACTGTTCAGGTTTGATCAGGTGTGTGTGAATGATGTCCTGATGAATCCAGATTGTCCTCACTGTTCAGGTTTGATCAGGTGTGTGTGTGTGTGTGTGCGTGTGTGTGTGCGTGTGTGTGTGTGTGCGTGTACGTGTGTGTGTGCGTGCGTGCGCGTCCGTGTGTGTGTGTCTGTGTGTTAGTACGTGTGCATATTGTGTGTGTGGAGTGTTTTGTATGTGGGTATGTCTGTCTTCTTTTTTTCACCTTTTTCTTGTTTTTGCAGGTACAACTGTAATTGGTTTGTTTATAGTCAATATGTCTTATGTACAGCTGCTTTGTAACAATGAAAATTGTAAAAAGCGCTATATAAATAAAGTTGAGTTGAGAGTTATAACAGTCTAAATACGAGCTTTGCTGTTCGCTTTGAGCTGGTCTGGTTTTTGGTCTTACAACTGGCCCCAGCTGTCCTTCTTCACTTAACTCTACTTTGCCTTCCACTTGCATATCACCAGACACTTCCAAAAACCCCTTGAGTAATGCAAATTGTCCTTCTAATGTCATATAAGAAGGGGGGTCTACACACACTCCTTTTGACACACAGACATCATCCTTTTTTCTCTGTTCTTCTTGAAGTATTTTGCTTGCCTGTTTAAGTAAAATTTGTGCTTTTCTTAAACACTTCTTGTTCTTTTTCTCGATTTTCCTGTCCTTTTTATTTCTTTTACCCATATCTTTAATTTTGTGATTTTTAACCAATGTGTCCGTTTCATCACACAAAGCCAAATCAAAGGAACCCTCCCTTGGCCAATTTGTAAACATGTTTTTTGTTCTTTTCTGCCATTTCTTTGAGATATTATTTATAAGTTCTTTACTCAAGGGGTATTTTAATCCCAACAGCTCTACAGGAGTTGCTGCCATAATTCTTCAATACAGCAACGTTTCCACTTTTAAAGTTTATTCACTCAAAACCTTTTTCAAAATTCTCGGATTTACAAAACTCTTTCTTTTTTACCAACTTTTTATTTTTCCCAAGTATTCAATTTAATACAGATTCTCAAAGTGATATCCATTTTCTTCTTAATAATACCAAACAGCAATATCAGCCACTTTTTCCTTAATCCTAAATTTTACATATCATTTTTCAACCAATCATAGAGTATTCAAATTTTTATAACTTGTTATACACCTTATAAACAATAATAGTCTTTCAGTCACATTAACCTATACCGGTAAGACTTTAAGCAAGTATTATGCAACATTCATACCAGTACCTTTATTCATTTTGGGCTCAAATTCTCAAACATCATTATCTCTTTATTTTCAGAGATTTATGCATGCATTCTGTCTCTTTATTCATAGGATGTATGTGTTTATACTAGTGCTGTCAATTGATTAAAAAAATTAATCTGATTAATCACACATTTTTTCTGTGATTAATCACGATTAATCGCACACAACAATTTTATTTTAAGATATACTTTTACATTTTAATAATTTCACATTTAATCTTCAAATTGATGTAGAAACAACATATTTCTTTAACAGCATCATTTTATGAAAGCTAACATTTTGATATTAGTATTGTAACTGATGTCTCTATTAAATTGATTATTTTAACATTAATTATAGCCATTCAACAGTATAATTGAGAGCTCATGTAGGAAATTGAAGGACACTTTACAGTCTTTAATGCTAAATTATAAATTAAATGCAGAAGAATTCTCATTAAAGCTATAAAATCACATTGATTTCTTCTTTTATTTTGTTCTTTGATTAACATTAGTGACAGGAGTCAGAGCAGCACGTTTAAGAACGTGGCCCCTTTAAGAGCTGTCTCAGTACGCAGATCTGACCGTCACCGCACTCCCATTTTCACAACTCTTTGCATTCATTTAAGATTTTATTTTACACCTTGAAGTCTGTGCTTAAGAAAATGCTAGACAAAACGGGCTTTCTGACATAATCTTGTGTGGTTTTATCCATTCAAGCACGAAAGAGAACTTAACACGGATGCGCTGTCTGACAGAGATTCACCGACGCAGCCGTTACTGTACACACCAGACTGGACCTCTCGTTGCGTTTTGCCGCGTCCCACAGTTTAGAAGCTGTCTATCTTCATTGAACGCCTCAAAGCAACTGTTTCAAATCGCGCTTAAGTGGTTTAAAAGCCTGTACACGAATAAGAGCGTGATTACATAATGTAACGCTAGACAAAGGATGTCAAAACAAACGGATGCTGCGTTAATTGCGATAAATATTTTCTCACGCGTTAATTTGAAAAAATTAATCGCATGCGTTAACGCGTTAACGTTGACAGCCCTAGTTTATACCTTATCTTTGTCCCTATATACAGGGATTATATGTATATATTTATTCCTTTATTTACAGGATTTATTTATTCTTCTCAAGTGTACTAACAATTACACTCCAGAGCTTATGGCCACAGTCACACTTCAGTCATGCTCACACAGAACTCATCAAACACAATTTAAATACACACCATCAAGTTTGCACTCTGTCTTTATTAATTCACATTTGAATAAATAAAAGGCACCCCTTGAATTAAATAAACCATCAAGTTTGCTCCCTGTCTTCGTTTTCACTCTGGAATCAACAAAAGGCAACCCTTGAACAAACACACCATCAAGTTTGCTCTCTGTCTTTGTTTTCACTCTGGAATCAACGAAAGGCAACCCTTGAACAAACACACTATCAAGTTTGCTCTCTGTCTTCGTTTTCACTCTAGAATCAACGAAAGGCAACCCTTGAACAAACACACTATCAAGTTTGCTCTCTGTCTTCGTTTTCACTCTGGAATCAACGAAAGGCAACCCTTGTAGGACTTTTGGCCTATAGGACATATTAGCGCTTTTATTTTAATACTATTATAATCTAATATTAATTCTACACTTATATAAGTATCAAAATCTGAATTCACTGTTCTCGTCAAGACCAACTCAACAGAAAAAATAGACAACATTATTTGATGATGTTTAAGGCAGGCTCTGTGGGCACATTGCTATGTCAAGACTTTGATATTGACAATAAATAGATGTGATTTCAAACATGCTCAGACACTGGGCACAGAAGTGCTTCCCCATAGCGTCATCAAACAGTGTGCAATATTATTTCTCAATATTTTTACAAAAAACTGTTTAAGTTATAATTATTGTTATTCTCATTGTTATTATCATCTGTCTTTTTTAGCTCAATGTCGAATTGTCCTGTTCTGAAGACATCAGCTCTGATGAAGAATATACTCCTCAATCCTCTGATGACTTCATTCCAAAAGTCCAACATATTTTAAAACCACACCAGCTGTTGTAAAGTCTTCCAAGATCGCAAATAATGTGCCAAAACCCACTTACTGTTCATCCACTGAGCAAGACATGATTAGTTCTGCTAAGGACATCACATGTGATGGTCATGATCCTACCACAAAAAGTATTGTGATGCTTCAGAGTTCTAAGAAAACACCTGCAGAGTCTGCTGATGAACGGTCATCAATTGACAATGTGTCAAACCCCAAAGACACTATTTCTACCCACAAGAATTACTGTTATGTGTGCAAGAAACCTCAGTCTAAAATTGCCCGTCACTTTCAAAAGCATCAAGACACTGAAACAGAAATCGCTGCTGCATTCTCGCTCCCTAAACACTCCAAGGACAGAAAACGGTTACTTGAGAAGCTTCGAAACAGAGGCAACTACGAACATAATCGAGAGGTTATGGAGAATAAGAGTGGACCACTGAAAGTTAAAAGGCGGCCAGCGAGATCAGAGATTGAACTGAGTTCTGGAAAATATGTGCACTGTGTATACTGCAAAGGCTTGTTTGTTCGCAAAGAGCTCTGGTGACATACACGGAGATGCCCGTCGAAGAAGGTTTCTGAGTCTGAAGCAACTGGTAAGGCCAAAGTCTTAGTTTTGGCTGATATTGCAGAGTCATCATTCTCCCAGGCAATATCTCCTGGAGTGTGGAAGCTTTTAGGAAATATGAAGAATGATGACATTTTATCTCTAGTTCGAAATGATTTTCTCATACTGCAACTGAGTCAGTCTCTTTACAACAAACATGGCAGCGATCCAACAAAATCTGAGTACATTCGGCAGAAAGTGCGTGAAATGGGCAGACTGTTGCTGAGCTTGAGAAGAATGTACTCTATATTTAGCTTTGAAGATGCTGTGAAACCGAGCAATTTCTACAAAGTCATTGATGCTGTGAAAGATGTCGCTGGTTATGATGAAAAGAGCCACTCGTATAAGACGCCAAGTCTTGCGCTAAAGTTAGGACATTCACTTAACAAGATCGGTGACATTATTCTCTGCAGGGCCATCGCAGCAGAGGATGATGCTTTGACAAAAGCAGCAGAGCGATTCAAAAGACTGTGCTCAAGTGAATGGGCAGAACATGTCTCTCATGCCGCTCTTGCTACTTTGACCAAATCAAAGTTCAATAAACCATCTACTCTTCCATTTACACAAGACGTGCAGCTTCTTAATCAATACCTAGAGAAGAAATCTGCAGATGCTTTTGACAGCCTGAAAAAGAATGAATCTCCACAAACATATGCAGAACTCCCCAAAGTGACACTTGCACAAGTGATCATCTTTAACAGACGTCGAGCAGGAGAGGTCTCAAAAATGACTGTTGAGTGTTTTATGAAAAGAGATCAGACTGAGCTCCATGAGGATATAGCTCTCAGCCTCTCTCCATTTGAGCAAAAAATGTCAAAGCATTTCAGCAGAGTAGAAATAATGGGCAAGAGAGGGAGAAAAGTTGCTGTTTTGTTAAACCCTGAAGTTGTCCGAGCAATACAGCTTATTGTGGACAAGAGAGACTCGTGTGACGTGGACAGGGACAACCCCTTTCTATTTGGAAGACCGAAGTGTTCAGCCACCAGCTTCTTCAGGGGACAGGACTGCATCAGGCTTTTTGCAAATCAGTGTGGTGCACAGAACCCGGAATATCTCAGGTCTACACAGCTTCGTAAACAGGTGGCCACAATGTCACAGATTCTTAATCTTAAGGATAATGAGCTGGATCAATTAGCCAATTTTTGGGGGCATGACATTCGGGTCCATAGAGACTATTATCGGTTGCCAGATGCAACTATAGAAATTGCTAAAATCTCAAAGCTCCTGCTGGCAATGGAAAAAGGAACTCTCGCAAGCTTCCAAGGAAAATCTCTAGATGAAATAGCGATTGAAGGTATGTGCATACTTTTATATATTAATAATAATAAGGTACAAAGTGCTTAACAGGAATACTGTGACTTAAGCAAAAATATTTAAGCAGGGGAGGTTTGGGTGAAGAATATATAAACTTCAATTCAAATTTAACTTAAGGTAAGAGAAGAGTAAAAACTATTTAACAAGAGACAAAGATAACAGGCAACAACAAGACATTTTAATAGGTCCTTAGAAAGATTAACGGAGAAGAATGCATCAGTGTCTTATACCTGTGAAAAATTCAATGGTATCATTCATTCTTGAAAGAGAATTTGTGTAATAGTACTTGTTCCTCTTTCTTTCCTCAACTCAACTCAACTCAACTTTATTTATATAGCGCTTTTACAATTTTCATTGTTACAAAGCAGCTGTACAGGAGACACATTGACTACAAGCAAAACAATCAAAGTTGTACCTGCAAAAACAAGAAAAGGTTGAAAACACAGAAGACAGACACACCCACACACAAAACACTCCACACACACAACACGCACCAACACACACAGACACAGAGACACACNGAAGCCTTTTCTCTTGTCAAGAGGCTCAACGCGACCGCCGACTTTATTTGCGTGCAGATTAATTTCCGCCTATATTAGACAGCCTGTTTAACGTTTTATTTTGGTATTGCATCACTCATAGCTCTAACGTTTAAAATAGAGTTTAGGAAGATGTATGTAACCACAATCATTAGCTTTCATTAGCTCTTAAAGCCTCGTCTCTTGTCAAAAGGCTCAACGCGACCGCAGACTTTGATGAACACTGCTGGCAGCAGCGACGTCTGTGTCCGTACCATTCTTATCAATGACAACGTAATCTCGTATCTCCCTGCTCCCAAGTTATAAACCTTGTATCTCCGATTAAACATGGTTTTGGGGAAATGTTGTGTTAATGTTGGTACACAACAGTATATGATAGCAATATAAGGTATAATACCAACTTTAACGATACAATGTTTAATAACTCAAAAAATATGCTGTTTTTTTAACTTCCTGAAAAATAATGGTTTTGGAGATACGAGGATTCTGCCCGATAGCGACGATATTATGAGCCTATTGTCATTTTTTAAATTTGCCTAATGCCTGCATACTGTATAATATAGCCTAGCCCTAGAAGATAAATAATATCTGTTTAATAATGTTTAATTATCTGTTAAATAATCTGTAATCATAGGTAAATAGTGTACCAAATCATGTACGTTGGACAGAACTACTATGTTTATAACTGTGCTTCACCTTATATTGCATTTCAGGTTTTACAGGGTTTATTTCTTTTGAAAGGATAAATCCATTTGTTGCATATCAAATAGGTTCATGTTTAATTTTTTAAATTTTGTAGGGAGAGGTGTGTTTGCGCTTGAACACATTGAAAAATCCACATTTGTTGTACAGTACCGTGTAATTCTGTCCCAGAGTAAACATGTTGAAGACATTCAAGGCAACTACTTGTTTGATTTCACATGGAATGGAAGACGTCCATGGTGAGTCTTCAAGTTCAAGTTCTTTCAAGTTCAAGATTATATACTTTATAGTAGTGATATGTAAGGGTAATTGTAAACTGGCATATTCCAAATTTGCATATTCCAAGATTGACACTTAGCATATAAAACAAAGAAGCATCCAAAACTTACAATCTCTCCTATCGCCCCCTACATTATAAAAGATTGCTAAAATTAGCCATTTGTTCACAGGTTTATCATGTCTTATATGAGAATTGGCGCATAGTGCACTATGCGCATAAAGTAGATATTCTGTCAGACAGTTTAAATTTAATGTCCATTGCAATCTGATTTTGTTTCAGTATGTTGTATTGTGTCCTGCTTCAAGAAATCAAATATTTCATTTTTTTCTGTCTGCTGTGTGTGTGTAATATGTTAGCATTAAAAAGTGATAGTATGTACTCGCACTTGAATTGACCTTGTATATATGTTGTAGAAGTACTTGTAGTGGCCACTAGGCAAACCTTTGTGTCTTAATGTTGTGTCTGTCTTTCTCCCATTTTCAGGAATTGGTGTATAAGAGCTCAGGGACTGTGGACGATTGCAGTTTTCATCCTTCTCCATCAGAGAATTACAGTGTTATCCTTCATCAGAGAAAGAGAAAGTAGTGAAGATGTTTTCTTCAGAACACTGATGTGATGTTAGATGTTGAAAGCTTTTACGTGAGTTCTTGTCTCAAACTTTGACCAAATAATGAGTATTTGGAAAGATGAAGAGTTTTCTGGTCATAGCATGTCTATTTAAAGCGGAGGTAACGCACGCAGTTTCTGCCAATCTCATATTAATTTGAGTAAGCTATAGAGTAGTATTGCAAACTTCATATCTTCAAAGAGTATTTAGTTTGATCTTATTTATAAAAGACAGATACAGCTGTACGATTATTTCTGAAAACAGTAGACACTTCTAAAGGCGTGCAGTGGGTGGAACTACAGCACAAGCACCCAATACATCATCGTGTTTTCCCTGCATAAGTGTTGATTCACTGTAAGTTTGTGTTGTTTACATAATGCATGTATGCGCTGATAGCCAACAAACCCAGCATCTATTAGCAATGGGACCACTCCATCTATCTTGTTGTTCTTGTTACAGTGCCCCCATGAAGTTCACTGTTCTGTTATCTCCTGTTTGGATTCTTGTGAAGATTGCAGTGGACCTGTGTCTAGTAGAAGATGGCTTGGCTTAACGTGCAAATGTCAGTGTTTTTGTAATTCAATATTTAGTTGTATGTGAGGTCATTTATGTGCATGTATTTGTTCTTGACTTTCTTTATTTAATGAAGTAGCAGTGAATAGATGAACAACTGGAAAATGCATGTTTATTTTACTGTTTTATTTTTAGTATGTTCAAGATCATGGCACAAAGCCTGCTTCCTGAAAAAAGGTGAAATGGTATGTTTATTTCTTTTATATCACCTTGTAAACTTGAGTTATGTATGTAACCCAGTTCCCTAGGAAGGGAAATGAGATGCTGCATGTCATTGCCAAACTTCAGGCATGCCTGCATTACCTTTCTATAGACAACATTATTTGATGATGTTTAAGGCAGGCTCTGTGGGCACATTGCTATGTCAAGACTTTGATATTGAAAATAAATAGATGATTTCAAACATGTTCAGACACTGGGCACAGAAATGCTTTCCCATAGCGTCAACAAACAGTGTGCAATATTATTTCTCAATATTTTTACAAAAAACTGTTTAAGTTATAATTATTGTTCTTCTCATTGTTATTATCATCTGTCTTTTTTAGCTCAATGTCGAATTGTCCTGTTCTGAAGACATCAGCTCTGATGAAAAATATACTCCTCAATCCTCTGATGACTTCATTCCAGACTCTAGACAAAATAGTGATAGTGGCGAAAGTCCACCTTATTTTAAAACCACACCAGCTGTTGTAACGTCTTCCAAGATCACTTACTGTTCATCCACGGAGCAAGACATGATTAGTTCTGCTAAGGACATCCCATGTGATGGTCATGATCCTACCACAAAAAGTATTGTGATGCTTCAGAGTTCTATGAAAACACCTGCAGAGTCTGCTGATGAACGGTCATCAATTGACAATGTGTCAAACCCCAAAGACACTATTTCTACCCACAAGAATTACTGTTATGTGTGCAAGAAACCTCAGTCTAAAATTCCCCGTCACTTTCAAAAGCATCAAGACACTGAAACAGAAATCGCTGCTGCATTCTCGCTCCCTAAACACTCCAAGGACAGAAAACGGTTACTTGAGAAGCTACGAAACAGAGGCAACTACGAACATAATCGAGAGGTTATGGAGAATAAGAGTGGACCACTGAAAGTTAAAAGGCGGCCAGCGAGATCAGAGATTGAACTGAGTTCCGGAAAATATGTGCACTGTGTATACTGCAAAGGCTTGTTTGTTCGCAAAGAGCTCTGGCGACATTCACGGAGATGCCCTTCAAAGAAGGTTCCCTTTCTGTCGGTCTCTCGACGTTGTGTCGAACCAACAGAATGGGGTTTGTCTTGAGAACCTATCATCTTCTGAGTATTTAGAAAAGGCGAATGAAATTAGCATGCCGGACTCCTCCCCGGATGTCCGGGTATAAGAGGGAAGCCGGCTTGCTCATTCATTCACCTTTTGTTCTTTAGAGCCTACGCATCTGATGAGCTTCTCTACGATCTTTGGTGATCATTTTGCTGCTGTCTTGCAATCTTCGACGTGGTACAGCGGATGGTCCCTTCCTGCAGTGACTCTCCCCTGGGCGTCTCGGCAGTTCCGGAGGTGTTCGAGCAAATTTCCTTTTCTAAAAGAGCAAATTTCTCCAGCGTGGCTTGTCCCGCTGTTCTTATGGGTGCAACACACTCATCGAGGAGGGGGGACAGACACAATGCCTGCTTCCAGTAAGCTGGGGCAGACGTTGTGGATACGTCCTGCCCGCACTGCGGGCAGTGACGATTCAGACGTTGCGTCACGGGTGGCTGTGTTCCCAAGGGACTCAGCCACCACCTCGTTTGCTCCCCGTTCCGTGGCGGCAGGACTACGGCCCTGCCGTCCGCTACGGCAAGCAGCGAGGGTGATATGAGGGTTACTGTGAGCGATAATCCACCAGCCACTGGCTCACGGACCGTTCGCACCTCGTCTCGCTCGTCTGACCGTTCCCCAGGAGACGGTCCGCCGTCTTATTCCTCAATCACGTATTCGGACACGATGCGTGATGATGAGATATCTCTTGCAGCATCGGGGGTGACGTACCCATCCGACTCCGACGATTCCACGGGCTCCCTCCCTCGGGGGGTCGAGCACAGAAAGAAGCGGATGTCGAAATGTCAGCCATGCTCACTATCAGAGCAACCTGGGCTCTCATAACACCCGAGCAGTGCCACAGACTGATCGACTCCATGCCACGCCGCATTGCTGCAGTAATTCAGGCAAAATGAGCCCCAACTAAGTATTGAGTGCTGTACATGCTCATACTTTTTATGTTCATACTTTTCAGTTGGCCAAGATTTCTAAAAATCCTTTCTTTGTATTGATCTTAAGTAATATTCAAATTTTCTGAGATACTGAATTTGGGATTTTCATTAGCTGTCAGTTATAATCATCAAATTAAAAGAAATAAACATTTGAAATATATCAGTCTGTGTGTAATGAATGAATATAATATACAAGTTTCACTTTTTGAATGGAATTAGTGAAATAAATCAACTTTTTGATGATATTCTAATTATATGACCAGCACCTGTATATATATATTATATTTCAGATTTAAGATGATCAGAAACTGATTTCACATTAGAAACTTAAATATATTGTTGCTTTTTTTCATAGGAAAAGGAAAAGTGCCCCCAGATGAGGCTGTGAGCTCCACAGGTACAGTATATGCATTCTTATTAGAATAATTAGATAATGCACAATCAACTGTTTTCAAATTTATTGATGTTAACAAAGATTATTAAATGCTGAAAAACTATATTGCTCATTCATTTTAGCTAATACATTTACCAATGTTAACAAATACAATCTTACTGTAAAGAGTTTCTATAAAGTATGTGAAAAATGATTTTTGAATAATTAAGTACACCCAAAACTAAAACGTTCGAAGGGCATAATTGAACCCCTTTAAACGACATTCCAAGAAAACAAATGTTTTTCTTTTTTAATTGCAGTGCCCAAATCAAGGAGAGTTGTGAAAAGGCCATGGAGCCAAATGGAAGTGAATGCCGTAATGAAACATTTCAAAGCACATATTTTAAAGGGACACCTCGCCACAAAGGCAGAATGTGAGCAGTGCAAGAATGCAGAAGACCCTGTCCTAGGAGAAAGAACTGTGCAAAATATAAGGGATTTCGTGAGGAATCGAGGTTTGATGTTTAAAAAGAAATGCTCTTAGAAAGATCAGTACCATTCCGTTAAGGTCTGTGGCTTTTGTTCAAGATTTGAGTGGATGACCCTGTTTTTGTTCAAAACATACGGTTATATATTAAGTAAGACATTTATTGACGTGTACACATTTTGTTGTGTTAGTGTGTATGTTAGTAATGTGCTGATGAATCCAGATTGTCCTCACTGTTCAGGTTTGATCAGGTGTGTGTGTGTGTGAATGATGTCCTGATGAATCCAGATTGTCCTCACTGTTCAGGTTTGATCAGGTGTGTGTGAATGATGTCCTGATGAATCCAGATTGTCCTCACTGTTCAGGTTTGATCAGGTGTGTGTGTGTGTGTGTGCGTGTGTGTGTGCGTGTGTGTGTGTGTGCGTGTACGTGTGTGTGTGCGTGCGTGCGCGTCCGTGTGTGTGTGTCTGTGTGTTAGTACGTGTGCATATTGTGTGTGTGGAGTGTTTTGTATGTGGGTATGTCTGTCTTCTTTTTTTCACCTTTTTCTTGTTTTTGCAGGTACAACTGTAATTGGTTTGTTTATAGTCAATATGTCTTATGTACAGCTGCTTTGTAACAATGAAAATTGTAAAAAGCGCTATATAAATAAAGTTGAGTTGAGAGTTATAACAGTCTAAATACGAGCTTTGCTGTTCGCTTTGAGCTGGTCTGGTTTTTGGTCTTACAACTGGCCCCAGCTGTCCTTCTTCACTTAACTCTACTTTGCCTTCCACTTGCATATCACCAGACACTTCCAAAAACCCCTTGAGTAATGCAAATTGTCCTTCTAATGTCATATAAGAAGGGGGGTCTACACACACTCCTTTTGACACACAGACATCATCCTTTTTTCTCTGTTCTTCTTGAAGTATTTTGCTTGCCTGTTTAAGTAAAATTTGTGCTTTTCTTAAACACTTCTTGTTCTTTTTCTCGATTTTCCTGTCCTTTTTATTTCTTTTACCCATATCTTTAATTTTGTGATTTTTAACCAATGTGTCCGTTTCATCACACAAAGCCAAATCAAAGGAACCCTCCCTTGGCCAATTTGTAAACATGTTTTTTGTTCTTTTCTGCCATTTCTTTGAGATATTATTTATAAGTTCTTTACTCAAGGGGTATTTTAATCCCAACAGCTCTACAGGAGTTGCTGCCATAATTCTTCAATACAGCAACGTTTCCACTTTTAAAGTTTATTCACTCAAAACCTTTTTCAAAATTCTCGGATTTACAAAACTCTTTCTTTTTTACCAACTTTTTATTTTTCCCAAGTATTCAATTTAATACAGATTCTCAAAGTGATATCCATTTTCTTCTTAATAATACCAAACAGCAATATCAGCCACTTTTTCCTTAATCCTAAATTTTACATATCATTTTTCAACCAATCATAGAGTATTCAAATTTTTATAACTTGTTATACACCTTATAAACAATAATAGTCTTTCAGTCACATTAACCTATACCGGTAAGACTTTAAGCAAGTATTATGCAACATTCATACCAGTACCTTTATTCATTTTGGGCTCAAATTCTCAAACATCATTATCTCTTTATTTTCAGAGATTTATGCATGCATTCTGTCTCTTTATTCATAGGATGTATGTGTTTATACTAGTGCTGTCAATTGTTTAAAAAAATTAATCTGATTAATCACACATTTTTTCTGTGATTAATCACGATTAATCGCACACAACAATTTTATTTTAAGATATACTTTTACATTTTAATAATTTCACATTTAATCTTCAAATTGATGTAGAAACAACATATTTCTTTAACAGCATCATTTTATGAAAGCTAACATTTTGATATTAGTATTGTAACTGATGTCTCTATTAAATTGATTATTTTAACATGAATTGTAGCCATTCAACAGTATAATTGAGAGCTCATGTAGGAAATATACAGAAATTGAAGGACACTTTACAGTCTTTAATGCTAAATTATAAATTAAATGCAGAAGAATTCTCATTAAAGCTACAAAATCACATTGATTTCTTCTTTTATTTTGTTCTTTGATTAACATTAGTGACAGGAGTCACAGCAGCACGTTTAAGAACGTGGCCCCTTTAAGAGCTGTCTCAGTACGCAGATCTGACCGTCACCGCACTCCCATTTTCACAACTCTTTGCATTCATTTAAGATTTTATTTTACACTTTGAAGTCTGTGCTTAAGAAAATGCTAGACAAAACGGGCTTTCTGACATAATCTTGTGTGGTTTTATCCATTCAAGCACGAAAGAGAACTTAACACGGATGCGCTGTCTGACAGAGATTCACCGACGCAGCCTTCAGCCCGTGACTGTTTACACCAGACTGGACCTCGCGTTGCGTTTTGCCGCGTCCCACAGTTTAGAAGCTGTCTATCTTCATTGAACGCGTCAAAGCAACTGTTTCAAATCGCGCTTAAGTGGTTTAAAAGCCTGTACACGAATAAGAGCGTGATTACATAATGTAACGCTAGACAAAGGATGTCAAAACAAACGGATGCTGCGTTAATTGCGATAAATATTTTCTCACGCGTTAATTTGAAAAAATTAATCGCATGCGTTAACGCGTTAACGTTGACAGCCCTAGTTTATACCTTATCTTTGTCCCTATATACAGGGATTATATGTATATATTTATTCCTTTATTTACAGGATTTATTTATTCTTCTCAAGTGTACTAACAATTACACTCCAGAGCTTATGGCCACAGTCACACTTCAGTCATGCTCACACAGAACTCATCAAACACAATTTAAATACACACCATCAAGTTTGCACTCTGTCTTTATTAATTCACATTTGAATAAATTAAAGGCACCCCTTGAATTAAATAAACCATCAAGTTTGCTCCCTGTCTTCGTTTTCACTCTGGAATCAACAAAAGGCAACCCTTGAACAAACACACCATCAAGTTTGCTCTCTGTCTTTGTTTTCACTCTGGAATCAACGAAAGGCAACCCTTGAACAAACACACTATCAAGTTTGCTCTCTGTCTTCGTTTTCACTCTAGAATCAACGAAAGGCAACCCTTGAACAAACACACTATCAAGTTTGCTCTCTGTCTTCGTTTTCACTCTGGAATCAACGAAAGGCAACCCTTGTAGGACTTTTGGCCTATAGGACATATTAGCGCTTTTATTTTAATACTATTATAATCTAATATTAATTCTACACTTATATAAGTATCAAAATCTGAATTCACTGTTCTCGTCAAGACCAACTCAACAGAAAACGTCTTGGTTACGGATGTAACCTCAGTTCCCTGATGGAGGGAACGAGACATTGTGTCGAGCCGACAGATGGGGTTCGCTCTTGAGAAACAACTTCTGACTAGTTTAGAAAAGGCCAATGAAATTGGCGAATGAAATTGTATGCCGGACTATAAAAGGGAGACGGCGTGCTGCATTCATTCACCTTTTGGTCTGAGGAGCCTGAGAACATCCCTCGACCGTTGTGGCAAGGACACAACGTCTCGTTCCCTCCATCAGGGAACTGAGGTTACATCTGTAACCAAGACGTTCCCTTTCTGTAAGTCTCTCGATGTTGTGTCGAGCCGACAGATGGGGTTCCTATGGAAAACGCCACAGCACTGTGTCGCGTCACAATCTCTAGCGGAGCGACGCTGACTGGCCTGGGTGAGTCAGACGTGAGCGCTAGCGCGAAATTGTAACCGTCCAGTGGAGATGTAGGGGGTCCCAGAGCTTTTGAAGAAAAGGTGGGAAGCCCCTGTCACCGGCCATCATGGACGGAGGCCTTGTTTCTCTAACAGCGAGAAGCCGCCCAGCACCAGCCACTGGGTAAGCATTATTCCCCCTGGGGGTAAAATGCTACAGAGACCACTACCTACCGTGGGGAGGAATTAGTGGAGACACCAACATGGTCTCACAATCAGGGGAGAACTCATGGGAAAATATGCGGACTGAAGGAGTTAACCGCAAGGTGGAAGTCCACCTAGGGAGGTCATGGGTTGATGAGGTGGGAACCACTCATGAGAATACATCAGATGGAACCACCCAGTGGGGGGGTTACCACGTCTGGAGCACTAGGTCTGGTTAGAGCTATGTGGTAGATAACTCAACTGTTACCCGGCCTAAGGGGACCGGGCTGCTCTGCTCAGCCCGGCCCCCAGGAAGGTGCTTAGTGATGGATGGATGGGAGGAGTAATTAGCACACTGACCCACCTAGAGGGAAGGTGGAAGGCGCTTTCGCAGGTGTACGCCCTACCGGTCGCCGTTTCTTACCTGTTGCCCTGCAAGACACGGGCTGACACCGGTTCCACGCGAAGGCTGTAGAAGAGCTGATCAGAGCTTCTGAAGCTCTGCGTGCGGTCCGAGTACAGGCACAGCGCGCGTACTGGACACAACACGGATGGGGTTGGGTCTTCCTCCCCAGTGGGGAGCGCCTGCAAGTTCACCACCTGGTCCCGGAAGGGAGTGGTGGGAACCTTGGGCACGTAGCCATGCCATGGTCTCAGGATCACGGTCTTCCTTCCCGTTTATTGAGTTTATTACAGCGTTCTTCCGCTTGTCCCGTGGTCAGATGTGCACTAGGGCATCCGTGCCTAGGGGGTCCTCGGACAGGGAGTACCATAGCGGACAATGGGTGGTGTCCGGGGAGGTGAACAGGTCTACCTGTGCCTGCCCGAACTGCACCCAAATGAGCTGGACTGCGTGGGGGTGGAGTCGCCACTCTCCGCGAGGTGTCAACTGATGAGAGAGTGCGTCGGCTGTCTGGTTCAGGTCACCCGGGATGTGTGTGGCTCGCAGGGACCTTGTCACCTGTTGACTCCACAGGAGGAGGCGTTCCCGGTTTACCTGTAGTCCCAATCGATCTAGGTGCCAGAGCACCAGGTCCCTGTGTGTACACAACAGAACTCGCGAGAGTGCCAAGATAAGCCAGTCATCGAGATAGTTGAGTATGCGCATGCCTTTCTCCCTGAAGGGAGCAAGCACGGCTTCCACGACCTTCGTGAAGACTCGTGGGGACAGACCGAAGGGGAGGACCCTGTACTGATATGCCTGCCCCTTGAAAGCGAACCGCAGGAACGGTCGATGACGAGGGAGAATCGAGACATGAAAGTATGCGTCCTTCAGGTCGATTGCCATGAACCAATCCTGACATCTGATAGACGTCAGGATGTGCTTCTGCGTGAGCATGCTGAACGGCAGCTTGTGTAGGTGCCTGTTTAGGGTACGCAGATCTAGAATGGGGCGCAACCCCCCGCCTTTCTTGGGGACGATAAAGTACAGGCTGTAAAATCCGCTCAACATCTCGGCTGGAGGGACAAGCTCGATCGCTTACTTCGCCAGAAGGGTGGCGACCTCGGCCCGAAGCACGGGAGCATCCTTTCCTCTCACTGAGGTGGAGAGGATGCCCCAAATCTTGGGCAGGCTTCTGGCGAATTGGATCACATAGCCGAGACGGATCGTATTCCCTACTCCCTGTGTGTACACAACAGAACCCGCGAGAGTGCAAAGATAAACCAGTCATCGAGATTGCCGAGACGGATCGTATTCCCTAGCCTCCGAGATGGTTTGGGAAGCTCTAGTCAGGCTCCCAGGGACCGAGACAGGGGGACTAGAGGTTCAATCTGCTTTATCAACCCCCCGGGGGGTGGTTCGATGGCTGGCAGTGTGGATCCCTTGCCGTGGGGAGGGGATCGGCTCTGCTGACTTACCTGCCCGGCGATGATGCAGCTCAACGCACAATCGGACTGAGAGTGCTGAGGGCTGCTGAGTATGCCGAGACGCAATGTCGAGTTGCCGAACACCGTTGTGTAGAGGGTGAGAGCGGCTGTGATAAACACCCAGAGAGAGAGGAACTCTTTTTGTGATAATGTGGGCGCTAGGCCCCCGGAGGGGCCCAGCAGATGTTGGGACGGGGCAGGGACCATCCCAGACCGACCGACCAGTGATGGAATGGCTGGGGTCGGGCCTGATTGTGTTCTTGATCTCCCTGGGGTCCTCCCGTATGCTTCCACGGCAGCTGCTGACGGGGCAGTGGTCTCCTCCTTGACGTCTTCTTCCAGGGCGCCGCCTGGATGGGGGAGTCGAAGAGGACTGGGGCTGCTTGGGAGCAGACGCTGCATGGGATCTCGATGGCCGGAAGGCGGCCGAGTCGCAGTGGGGCAGGATGTGCTTGATGGCCTCCGTCTGCTTCTTCACTGTCGAGAACTGCTGGGAGAAGTCTTCGACAGTATCGCCGAACAGCCCCCCTTGCGAGATGGGTGCGTCAAGAAAGCAGATTTTCTCGCATCACGCATCTGCGCAAGGTTAAGCCAGAGGTGTCTCTCCTGGACCACAAGTGTGGACATCGTCCGACCCAGGGCCCACGTGGTCGCCCGTAGGGTTGATGCTAGTAAGTCACCTTCCGTTGCTGCAAGGGACATCTCATCATCATCACGAACCGTTTCACCGAATACGTGGCTGAGGAACAAGACGGGGTGGGACCGCCTCCTGGGGAACGATCAGACGAGCGAGATGGGGCGTGAACGGTCCGCGAGCCTGTGGCTGACGGATTGACACTCACGGTAATCCCCATATCACCCTCGCTGCTTGCCGTAGCGGACGGCATGGCCGTAGCGGACGGCATGGCCGTAGCCGCTGCTGTCAAGGAACAGGAAGCAGATGAGGTTGTGGCTGGGTCCATAAAGAACACAGCCACCTGTGACCGCAACGTCTGGATCGCCATCCGCCCGCAGTGCTGGCAGGATGTATCCACAGAGGCTGCCTCAACGTGCCGGACACCCAAGCACTTGAGGCAGACATCGTGTCCTTCCCTCTCCTCGATGAGTGTGTTGCACCCATGAGAACAGCGTGACATGCCACTCTGGAGAAACTTGCTCTTTAGATAAAGAAAACACCTCTGGAACTGCCGAGACGGGGGAAGTCGCTGCAGGAAGGGACAGTGCTCTGCACCACGTCATAAGATTCCAGCAGTCTTTGAAGATCAGTAGATCCAATCTTGATCATAAGATCGAAGGATCCGAAGAACAAAAGGTGAATGAATGCAGCACACCGTCTCCCTTTTATACCCGGATATCAGGGGCGGAGTCCGGCATGAAAATTTCATTCGCCAACTTCATTGGCCTTTTCAAAGCTAGTCAGAAGATGATAGATTTAGATTTTTTTAGATTTAGATTCAATTTTATTGTCATTGCACATGTACAAGGCAACGAAATGTGACCTCTGCATTTAACCCATCCAGAGAGTAGTGAACACACGTACCCCCGGAGCAGTGGGCAGCTATCACTACAGCGCCCGGGGAGCAAGTAGGGGTAAGGTGCCTTGCTCAAGGGCACCTCAGTTGTTACCCGCCGGCCCTGGGAATCGAACCGGCAACCTTCTGGTCACGAGTCCGACTCTCTAACCATTAGGCCACAACTGATAGGCTCTCAAGTCAAATTCCATCTGTCGGTTCGACACAACGTCGAGAGACCGACAGAAAGGGAGTGATGGTTGTCTCATCTGTTGTGGTAATTTGATCCTATGCTGCCCAATGGGTAATTACATCTCACAGGAATACAGGCTCTGTAAATTATTATCATTATCACTGCCTTCCACAATACTTAAAAAATGGGCTATTAAAAACTTTGTGCCTGGAACCACCTAAATAAGAAAAAGATATCTGCATAATATATAAAATATTTTAGAAATTATATTAAAGATAGAATAATTTACTTTGAAAAGTTGTAACATTTTAGAAAACATTTTATTTTTTTAAAGATTAGTAAAGAACATTAATTAAAAACAAAATATACAAATGTCAAAACATTTTCAAATTTCTAGCATTACACCTTTTAAAATGTGGTAAACTATTTAACTATTGTAGAAAGCTTTAAATGTAGTAATTCCTTTTGGTGTCCTTTAGTCAACCAAGGAGACAGCCTCAGAAACCACCAATGAGTTATTTTAGGCAGAACACTTAAGCAAAATTAACAAATGTTTCTAAGTAATCTAATGGTACATTCTCATTACATGGCAACTACACTGTAAAAAATGATTTGTGGCCCTAGTAAATATGGCTCAATTAAATAGGCTGTTTTGCACATAACTTAATTTCTTGCTATAAATGTTACAAAATTTATTGAGATTGCAGTTTGATTAAAATAATGAGTAAACACAGCAAGTCATTTTTAGTAAAGTTGCATGAATCTGGTTATTAGTCAATTTGAAAAAAACATTTTAAGATTCGGTTAGATCATGTGACACAGCAGCGGACATTTTCTGAAAATCATCTCCTCAGACGATAAAGGTGAGTAAACTGAACTTGTTTTATACTAAATTGTTTTATAAAATAAATCCCACCAATAGTGTGAAGATACATGTTTCTTAGCGTTGTCATTTTAAATAAGTTTAATTGTGGTGCACCTTCCTTAGTGTTTTAAATAAGCTCCTAGATATTAAATGTACAGAAACGTGCGTGCACAGCATGCTTCAACTTTTGTGAGAAGAAAGTTTAAGTTGCTTAAATGAGATTTATGGTAAACAATCACGATTGCCTACTTTTATGAAGGCATGAAAACACGTTGATAGTTATATTCGCCGTCCAGCTCCTTGAACTTTTTAGTTTCAATTTGACACAACATGCCACATTAACAGACAACGTTTTTAAGTGAGTTAAAAAGAGCGCGAAGCCGTCATTGCTGTATTTCAAACCTTTCATCTGCTTATCTATACCGCGTGCGAGCATTGCAATGCAACGCGACAAACGCCTTGTTGTTAATGGTTTCTGTTATTTTTTGTCATGTCGCATCTTGAGGCGCGGACAGGGTGTGACCGTTTACCGTGAGCTAGAAGTGCGAGGCGGAGGCTGGAACAGCGGGCTCAAATCTCTATGCATTGTGTTGGTTAGAAACCTCCTTAAAACAGCACACAGTCACTTTGCAGACACATAGAGGAGAATTGTGTCGGCTAAGGCTAGTGATTAATTTATCTTTTATTGTAGTACTTATATAATTGTTTGTGTGTGTCATAAATGCATATTTTGCATACTGAGCAGTGTAAGTGAACAAAACACAGTAGTGTTACGTACAATCAGCTTTGTTAGTGTGACATTACACTATGGCAATGTTGTGAAGTTCTGGTAAAGTTCCATTATGTGACTTTAATATCTTTGTTTTATATTTTAGGAAAGCCAATTCCTGAATGAATGTTAAAAAATCTTGGGAGACCTAATTTTCATAGTGAGGAACTTATACAGAACTAGGTAAGAATTTATTCAGAATCCACATGATGCAGCAGACCTGTGTGTGTAGCATAACAGTTCATATTGATTCTTTACATTATTTTAATTATCAGTATGTATATGTATATATTTTATACTATTCTAAATTTATATTATACATTAATATCATATTGTTAATCAACCTTGCAGAGCACACAGTATCACCAGAGGGGGATCTCCAGATATTCAGCTCAACACCACACGTAACACTCATGCATACAACACCACAAATATTAAAAACCACTAGCCTCAGCCATGTTGATGGTTACTGTTGTTATAATGTTTCAGAATGTCTGTTGTTTAGTATCGTTTATTTGTTTTTGTTGTACAATGAAATTTACATTTCTGAACTGCTGTATGTTTCATGTTTAAATGATTCAGTGAAAAAATAAAGCTTTTAACATTTCACAGCTGACCTTTGTTTCTGTATTGTAGGTGTTAAGAACATAAAATTATTAATCTAAATGAGCTTACATTTGATCATGAGGGTAAACTAGACTTTTTTGGTAGAAATAACAAAAATGTGTTAGTAAAAACAACTTAAAATTGTGAGTCACACCAATCGAAAAAATTAAGCAAAATCCCTTGCACTGGGAATAGGGTCAGGGTTACTCAAAAATTTAAGCAATGCCTACTAAATAATTTAAGGTAATGCTGCTTAAAATTTCATTTAGAACTGGCTTAAAAAATTGGTCGCAAAAATGATGCACTATATTTTTAAGTAACTTCAGCGTAATTTTTTTTTCAGTGTACAGATGATATTACTATTAGAGACTGCTATCTTAGTCAAAGCATAACGGGTAAAAAAAACTTTAATTCTAGGCAGCCATGTGTTTATGTGTGTAGTAATTCAAGTTGCCCTTTTATGCAGATCACAGAGCAAAGATACATGAATAATTATCTGTAAAAATTATTAATTTGGATTTCAATCAGCATTGAAAAGGACACGACTTTGCAAAACCCATTTTGTTGTTCAGACAGGTAAACACTAGTTTTGTTGCAACTTTATACTTGGTAAACAACATTTCTAGTCCCCAAGAGAAAAAAACAAGCAATCTCTTTTTATCAATCCAATAAGAAATCAGGTCTTGGGTAACCAAATAAGCTGAAGTCCCCCCGGTAAAGAGCATACAGGTGGCGAACATCTCGTTTGCCGATTCCAGTGAAATAGTGTTCCACCTTTGTGCGATTGTACTGGGTTATCCCAGGCGGAATGTTGGGGTATGACACCAGGTTAGCGATACCAGCAGCTTTTAGGATGTATGGAGCATCACGCTCAAGAGTCTCATGATGTCCCACCACGTTGTAGGAAATATCACAAGGAGCACACAGATCAGTATACTTCAGCCAGTGAATAACATGGTCACCAAACTTCCTGTCCAAATGGTGTCGACCTGGTTCATCACCCAAGTAACGAACAAAGTCTTCAAACCGCAAACCTACACTTTCACCGTCATCACTGTGATTTTTGCGATATTTCCAGATGATGGCTGGGGCGATGTCATGTTTGTACCAAGGTTCAAATCGTGGGTTTTTCACAAACTTGTCTTTGAAAGCAGATATGAGACGCTCAAACGGGTCTCTGACAATGAAGAACTTGAAGTAGGAATTTAATCTGTGAAACAGAGAGCAAAACAAAGTTATAAAACCATTAAAATACAATCACAAAGCAAGCATAAGCATACATGAACGTGGTTTCTGAATAAAAACTATCAGAATACTCTGATTTCATGCAGCCACCATGTTTAAATCGAAAGGGGGGCTCCAGTGGGTAAAAACACATAAATAACAATATACAGCTGTAGGGCAGCTGAAAAGGTGATTAATACTGGGTGTGGTTGTGGAATTTCATCACAAAACAAGACAAACTGTGGGGAATGTATCATAAAACAAACAAACCCACATTCCTGCCTACTCAAAAGCAATAAACTCACATTCCTGCATCCCCTGGGGATGATACTCTGAAACTGTCTTCATGCTCTTCCTCTCCTTAATCTCCCTCCCTTTAGGTTTAGATTACAGGAAGTCTACTAAACCTACAAGATGTAACATCATGTTTGGGATCATTTAAAATAAATGTGCGATGGATAAGAATTTAAATGAAATCTACACTCCTGTTCTGGTTGTGTTTTCCCAATGACTCTGTTTTTATGTGTCGGGTGCCCCTTTAGGTCACGAGAACTTGAAAACCAAATCTTGACTCTTTTGTGATTCTTTGTATCATCTAAGGTGGCTAGGAAAAAGACTCTGGAAAGCATTCTGTAAGCAGAACCTACAACGCCATTGCTATGTGTGCAGGTATTACTTTGTAATTTTTACATCTTACTGATCACTTTTACTTATTGAAATGGAATCTGTCTTTTATTTTTTCATTGATGTTTGACCTTAATTTTACTATTAAATATACTGTAACACGTTCAAGGAATATGAAGAAGGAGGCAGGAACCGGCGAACATTAAACCAACTTTTAATAACATAAACAAACAACAAAACGAAAGTAAAGTGCTGACAGCTCCCTCATGGTCAACTGCCGGCCACACAAACATAATAAAACATAACATAAACTCCAGGCCTGGTCCTCTCTCCTCCTTCACGGTTGTCGCTCCTCCTTTTATGCTTCCGGAGCTCCTCCATGAGAGATGCGAGACCGGTGCAACGCGCAGCTTCCCTCACTGTCCTCGTCTCGCTCTGCTTGTCACATATACTTTATACCTAACGTTCTTATAAATAATAAACTGGTGGCTGGCTGAAGCCTCAGTTTAGGTTATAATGGGAAATGTCTCAGTTCAGGGGGAAATTGCAAAAATTAGATAGTGTACCACTTTTTGATGCTCCAAAAAGCGCATACATCCGACATAAAACTAATCCATATGACTCTGGGTGGTTAATAAAGCAAAACGATATGTTTGTGAGTAAAAACAATTAATATTATAAGCATATTTTCCAAAATACAGTTAGGTCCATAAATATTAGGACATTTTTTGTCTGGACGTTGTGAAGGGTTCTTTATCATGGACAACATATTTTTTGTTAGGATTTTTTTGTTGCTGAGCTCACCAGTGTGTTGTTTTTTTTCTCAGAATGCACCAAATTGTTGATTTGGCCACTCTTAATGTTCCTGGGATCTTTCTGATGGATTTTTTTTTATCTAACTATGGTCTGTTTCACTTGCATGGAGATCTCCCTGAACCGCATGATGTGGGTTCACAGCAACAGCTTCCAAATGCAAACACCACCTTTAACATGTTTAATTTATGAATACATTATTTAATGAAAAGCCCATACCTGTGAATAAAACAGCTTTTGATTTGACAATTACAATTACTCTTGTCTTATTGAGTTTAAATGCAGTGTCGTTGCTTTGTTTACTACCGCCGTGTCACGTGTTGAAGTCGCGTTTGTTCTCATCTAGTCTCGTGCTGGTTTCACTTGTTTATTGTGAGATATTGGAAGGTGTGTCCAGTTGAATTCTATTGCTTGATTCAGACGGGTATATACAGTAAGTTTGATTGACACCGTGGCAGCCTAATCGTGTGACGACCGAAGAGCGTAAAGACCATCGACTTCACCGAGCAAGGACACCGACAAGGCACTTGAGTACTGCACTTCAGCAGTAACTTTTTGCACTTCTATTTATTCTCTTTTTTTTATTTGTCTTGTATATTCCTTATTCTCTGCTTTTGACTATGTGTTTTCAAATCCATGTTGTCACTACAATTCGTAAATCACCGTTATCACGTAGAAGGAAACGCAATGCTAATAATCTGCGCACTCTTTCAGTATCTACAACTACCTCAATTACATTTCCCATTGGTTAATGGCACTGCCAATCTTCTGTAAACAAAGCAGATTTCATCACAGCTATTGAGAAACATTCTGGTCTTTTAGCACATACTGAAACCTGGATCAAGCCGGAGGACAATGCCACACCAGCTGCCCTCACCAATAACTACACTTTCTCGCACAGCTCACGCATATCAGGGAGGGGTGGATGAACCAGTCTACTTATCCCTAACGAATGGAAATTTAAACAGCTGGCACCCTCATGTGACAACATCTCATTCGAGTCACATGCTGTAACTGTAATCCACCCTGTTAAAACCCATGTTGTAGTTATCTATCGTCCCCCAGGTCAGCTTGGACATTTCTTGAAGGAGTTGAAGGAGCTTCTGTCATCCTTCCCCGAGGATGGTACTCCTCTGGTGGTACTTGGAGACTTCAACATCCACCTTGAAAAACCACAGGCTGCCGACTTCAACAACCTGACTGCGTCGTTGACGTCAAGCAAGTTCTCACTTCAGCAATCCATAAGTCTGGTAATCAACTAGATCTTATCTACACACGCTACTGCTCCACTGGTGTCCCACAGGGGTCATTACTCTTTAGCATATATATATATCCACTAGGTGAACTACTCAGATCTTTTAACCTTAACTATTACTTTTATGCTGATGACACAGATTTATATTCATTCAAGACCAGGTTAACATGTGGACGTTGTGCATTTATCTAACAGTGTCGACATGATCAAGAACTGGATGTCTGATAATTTTCTGTCTCTAAATGGCTCCAAAACCGAAGTTATGCTCATTGCCTCTCCCCATCAGTTGCGAAATGCAGGCTCTATAACTCTTTCTATCGACTTGGACTTCTATCATTTTTGATGCTTCGCTGTCATTTGGGCCTTTTATTAAGAATACGGTTAAGACATCCTTTTTCCATTTGAGAAATATAGCCCGTTTATGTCCTATGTTATCCTTTTCAGTTGCTGAGAGGTTGATGAATTCCTTTTGTTTTTTCGCGTATTGACTATTGTAATGGTCTTCTTGCTGGAGTATCAAAAAACTCCATTAATAAATTTCAATATGTGCAAAACTCAGCTGCTAGAATTCTTTCTGGGGCCAGGTTTTATGATCATATTTCTCCTGTGTTGGAGTCTCTACACTGGCTCCCTGTGTAATATACCTGTCACGGTCACACATGGAAAGAACCCAATTGCAGGCTGGTGGTGAGGGGGTTAACAAACAAGGTTTATTACAGTAAACACAAAACAAGGACCCACGGGGGGGTAAAACAATAATCACAGGTAAACAGAAGCAAAGACTAACTAAACACTAAACTAACCAAACACTAGACATCAAGTAAACTAAACTGAACACTTACTAAGACTGACGAAACAGCAACAACAGGAACTGGCAATAACATCAACATGGGAGGAACACAAGAACAGAGGTACACTGAACGCAATGCACGAGCAACAAGACAATGAAACATGAGGGCTATTTAAAGGGTGATACAAACGAGGGATAATAACACAGGGCAGGTGAGGGTAATGAAACACAGCCGGGAAGTGATACGGGAAACGAGAGGAGCGGGCCAATGACAAGACACGAGAAAGCACATGGGATGTCAAAAGATCAACATCCCATGACTTTCTCATACTAAACATAAGGGATCTGTCACGATCCTGCCACAAGACTAGAAAATCATGAACAAGAAGGCAGGACCATGACAATACCGTATTGATTTTAAAATCCTTATGTTAACATTTAAGGCTTTGCATGACCTGGCTCCGTGGTACCTGTCTGACCTGTTATTGCCGTACACACCATGTCGAAATTTGCGCTCTTCTCAGTGTGGTCTTTTAGTGGTTCCCAAAACACGGCTTTGCACCATGGGTGATAGAGCATTCTCCTCATACGCTCCTAAGCTCTGGAACTCTCTAGCGGCAGACATCAGGGAGGCAAATTCTCTTGCGATTTTTAAATCTCTTCTTAAAACATTTTATTTTAGGATTGCTTTTACTTGATTATATTATTTGTTTTCGTTGTTGTTGTGTTGTTTTACAAAGTTTTTTTTTTACAAATTGTGTTGTTTTACCTGATGTGATGTCTATTGTGAAGCGCTTTGAGAAAGCAACTTTTAATTGCGCTATACAAAATAAATGTATTATTATTATTACTCATCCCTCCCAGGTCACCTCTCGTACTCTCTTTAAAACCTTCTCTGCTCTTCTTTGCCCGCCTGCCCCCTCACCTCGATCAGACTTAACAGCTGATGATTTTGCGTCTTTCTTCGTAAAGAAAACGACCACCATCAGCAGTCAGTTCGCTGCCTTCTCTTGAACATGCCCAAACCCCCGACACATGCTCACTACCCTCTTTCTCTCTCCTATCTGAAGATGACATTTCCAAGGTCATGTCTTCTAACCACCCAATTACCTGCCCGCTAGATCCCATCCCCACTCATCTGCACCAGGCCATCTCTCCGTCGGTTGTTCCCGCTCTCAACCACATTATCAACCCGTCTCACACTACTGGTACTTTTACTGCAGTCTTCAAGGAGGCCCGTATCACCCCACTACTGAAGAAAGTCACTCTTAATCCCACACTGTTAGATAACTACAGACAGGTATCTCTCCTCAGCTTCATTGCTAAAACTCTTGAGCGTGTTGTATATAACCAGCTCTCCACCTTTCTCATGCAGAACAACCTCCTGGACAACAACCAGTCTGGTTTCAAGACTGCGCTGCTCTCTGTCATTGAAGCCCTGAGACTGGCAAGAGCTGCCTCTAACTCTTCTGTACTTATCCTACTGGCTCTATCTGCCGCCTTTGACACCGTTAACCAACACATATTCCTGTCGACCCTCGAGGCTATGGGTGTCTCTGGAAAGGTGCTATAATGGTTCAGGTCTTACCTCTCAGGTAGGTCATTTAGAGTATCCTGGAGAGGTGAGGTCTCTGAGTCCCAACATCTCGATACAGGGGTGCCTCAGGGCTCAGTGCTTGTTTTTTTTTTTTTTTTTTTTTTCATGACATCCCTTGGCTCTGTCATTCGGAAACATGGCTTTTCCTATCACTGCTATGCGGATGATACACAACTCCACCTGTCATTTCAGCCTGACGATCCAACTGTTTCTGCACACATTTCAGCATGCCTGAGTGACATTTCGCTCTGGATGAAGTACTATCACCTGGAGCTGAACCTTGCAAAAACAGAACTGCTTGTAATACCGGCCGACACAAAGATTCATCACAACTTCTCCGTCCAACTGGGCTCATCAACCATCACATCTTCCAGAATGGCCAAAAACCTGGGAGTAGTGATCGATGATCAGCTAAACTTCACAGATCAGGTTACCAGCACCACTTGGTCCAGTAGATTCATCCTCTACAACATGGGTCGTCAACCGGGGATCCAAACTGCAAGGGGTCCGCTAATTACTGTTTACTCACAGGCATCTTTTTGTTAAAGCTAGCATGAGAAATAACACTGAAGATCTTGACACCACCACTTAAAATTTTAATTCCACCTTCTCGGAAACGCTAGACACAGTTGCTCCTCTATGTTTAAAGAAGATTTAAAATGGCAGTCCCACACCGTGGTATAATGAACACACTCAGGCTCTAAAGAAAGTGGCCCGAAAAATGGAGCGCATCTTTAAGAAAACTAAATTAGAGGTATTTCGTACAGCATGGAATGATAGTATTTGAAAATACAGGAAAGCCTTAAAATCTTCTAGATCCGCCTACTTTTCATCACTAATAGAAGAAAACCAGCACAACCCTAGGTTTTTATTTAACACAGTGGCTAAATTAACAAAAAATAAATCGTCAGTGACTTCTGATCCTGTATATCAGCATAACAGTGATGAATTTATGAACTACTTCACATATAAAATCCAAGATATTAGAGAAAAAGTTATAACAATGCAATCAGAAGTTAAACCCGCTGAACAAACTAACTACAGCGCCCTTAAGGAGAAAATGCAATTATTTTATACCGTAGATCACGATGAGCTGTCTAAAATCTTTAGATCATCTAAATCAACAACATGCATGCTAAACCCTATACCTACAAATCTACTGAAAGAGATGCTCCCAGAAATTATAGATCCTCTTCTTAGTATTTGTAGCAAAGCTCAATAAAACGGAAGGAAGGAGGCGGGAACCGGCGAACATTTAAACATTTTAATCGAAAATAAATAAACAATAAACAGCAGTAAAACAGTCCGGCAGCCCCTCACGGACAACTGCCGGCCACACGAACATAAACAAAACTTAACATGTCCGGGTCCGGTCCTCTCTCGCCGTATACTCCTGTCATTCGTCCTTTTATGCTTCCGATCTCCTCCGTGAGAGATACGAGGCCGGTGTGGCGCCCAGCTGACACTCATTATCAATCTCGCTTCCTCCTCCCACGGCTCTCGTCACGCCTCCCTCGTCACATATCCCCATCACCCTCACAGGCCAGGGGGTACCCACGAGACTGTGCTTACTCCCCACGGGGGCCAGTCTCTCTGGCCCCAGCGCCTGGGAGTATGGACAGACGAGACGAGAGAACGGAGACGGAAGCACCAGGAGCGACAAGGGCGAGAGAGGGGAGAGAGGAAACAGAAAACAAAATTGGTCCGGTTCCCCGACACACTGCCGCTCGGTCCTCAGCCAGCTGAGAGGCTTTTCCTCGCGGTGCCATGCGGTGGTACTGGACGCTCCCTCGCGGCCGGCAATGGCTCTTCCGGATGAGGGCAGCCGGCAGGAAGTCCCCCGCTTCCTGCTCCTCCCCTACACGGCGGATGGCAGCAGGCTCCGGCCCATGGCAAGCGGGGCTTACTTCTCCGCTCCCTCCCGGAAGGCAGCCACCCCACCTCAGACCCAGGGGCACGGCAGCGAGGTCCTCCGACCGAGGGCAGCCGGCGGTGGCTCCTCCGACCGAGGGCAGCCGGCAGCAGGTCCCCCGCTTCCTGCTCCTCCCCGATCCAGCGGACGGTAGCAGGCTCCGGCCCAAGGCATGCGGGGCTGACCGCTCCGCTCCCTCGCTGACGGCAGCCGACCCACTCGGGCACACGCTCCAGCACCACCACCTCGGGTAGCGCGGACGAGGGGTGTCCGCGAGCGGCTGCCCGAGGCGGTGGTGCTGGAGCGTGGGAACTCTTCGGCAACGCAATCCCCCTCAGCAGCGAGGACTCTTTGACAGCATGTCCCTCCTTCCTCCCAGGTTTCGGCACCAATGTAGCAAAGCTCAATAAAACTGAAGGAAGGAGGCGGGAACCGGCGAACATTTAAACATTTTAATAAAAAATAAATAAACAATAAACAGCAGTAAAACAGGCCGGCAGCCCCTCACGGACGACTGCCGGCCACCGAACATAAACAAAACATAACATGTCTGGGCCCGGTCCTCTCTCGCCGTATACTCCTGTCGTTCGTCCTTTTATGCTTCCGATCTCCTCCTCCTCGCTTCCTCCTCCCACGGCTCTCGTCACGCCTCCCTCGTCACAGTATTATTAACTCATCTCTGACATTAGGACATGTGCCTAAAGCATATAAGGTGGATGTTATAAGGCCCCTTGTCAAGAACCAGGGAAGTACAGGCCTATATCGAATCTACCTTTCATATCTAAAGTTCTGGAAAAAGTAGTTTCAACTCAATTATGCTCCTTCCTCCAAAGGAATGACATCAATGAAGAATTCCAGTCTGGATTTAGAGCATGTCACAGTACAGAGACTGCTCTGATCAGAGTTACAAATGATCTGCTATTGGCATCTGACCAAGGTTATATCTCGTTATTGGTGCTGCTAGACCTTAGTGCTGCATTCGATACCATTGACCACAGCACACTCCTACATAGACTCGAAAATTACGTCGGCATTAAAGGAATAGCTTTGAAATGGTTTAAATCTTATTTATCCGACCGTTTTCAATTTGTAGCAATAAACAATGAGGTGCCACGCAAATCGCAAGTCCAGTACGGTGTACCACAGGGCTCAGTCTTACGGCCTCTGCTCTTCGCATTATACATGCTACCTCTAAGAGATATAATAAAGCGACATGGAGTTAGTTTTCACTGTTATGCTGATGATACTCAATTTTATATTTCCTCGAAGCCTCATGAAACACAGCAGTTCCATCGAATAATGGAATGCATAGTCGATATAAAAAACTGGATGAGTAACAACTTTTTATTACTGAACTCGGACAAAACAGAAGTGTTACTTATTGGACCGAAAACTGCTATTCGTAACAACCAAGAATACTGCTTAACTATTGACGGATGTTCCATAAAACCCTCGTCGTCAGCAAAGAATCTTGGCATTCTATTCGATAGTAATCTGTCATTTGAGAGCCACATCACCAACACCTGTAAAATTGCGTTTTTCCATCTTAATATATCTAAACTACGTCATGTGCTGTCAATGTCAGATGCAGAGAAGTTAATTCATGCATTCATGACATCAAGACTAGATTACTGTAATGCACTTTTAGGTGGTTCCCCTGCAGGCTTATTACAAAACTCCAACTGGTCCAAAACACGGCAGCTCGAGTTCTTACACGTACAAAAAAGTATGAACATATTAGCCCTGTTCTGTCAACCTTGCACTGGTTACCTATAAAGCATCGCGTTAACTTTAAAATCTTACTTATTACCTATAAAGCCCTACATGGTTTAGCTCCTCAGTACTTGAGTGAACTCCTCTTGTATTACAGTCCTTAACATGCATTACGCTCTCATGCGTCCTGTCAGTTGGTAATACCTAGAATTTCAAAATCAAGTGCAGGTGGTAGATCCTTTTCCTATTTAGCGTCTAAACTTTGGAATAGTCTTCCCTGCACTGTCCACTGACACACTCTGTCAGTTGAAATCTAGACTAAAGATGCATCTCTTTAATCTTGCATACACTACATACACTTCCATAATATAAATCCTCAGAGGGTTTAGGCTGCATTAGTTAGATCAACCGGAACCAAAAACACAACTGATGTACTTGTTGCATCAAAGAGTGCAGAACAGTACTCTACTCTCAGTCTTGTCTCATTGTTCCAAGGTTACCACAGCGAGCAGGATGCAGTTCATGGCCAGACCTGATGGTAGAGCAGAGAATGGAAAGTGATGACCTGACAAGAGCTGAGATGATAGAGCTGGATAAAGAAGGACGCGGTCACTTGACACGTCTTTACCACAAAATTTCAAATGCTATTAGATTATTAATGATAATGCAGAGGCAGCAGCTTTTGCCAGAGTGGAACCGGAATCCCCTGGTTGGGCCTGGTTTCTCCTGAGGTTTTTTTTCTCGATTAGAGTTTTGGGTTCCTCACCACCGTTTGCATACTGTTTTTCTGCACTATTTGCCTGGCCGGGGGGGGGGCTGCTTTAGAATGAGAATTAGAATGTTAAAGTTTTACTTAATTAAAATTGCATATAGGAATTTATAGTCTGTTATATTTGACCTGTGCTTCTCTCTCCTTTATCTTAAATGTGTGCTCTCACTGTGTGTGTGTGTGTGTGTGTGTGTGTACTCCTCTGTGTACGTGTGTGTGTGCGTGCGTGCGCATCTGTGTGTGTGTGTCTATGTCTATGTGTGTTAGTACGTGTGCATATTGTGTGTGTGGAGTGTTTTGTATGTGGGTATGTCTGTCTTTTGTGTTTACACCTTTTTCTTGTTTTTACAGGTACAACTTTAATTGTTTTGCTTATAGTCAATATGTCTCATGTACAGCTGCTTTGTAACAATGAAAATTGTAAAAAGCGCTATATAAATAAAGTAGAGTTGAGTTGAGTTAAAAATATACAGCATGGGTACAGAAATATTACAACCAATGTTCTGTTTAAGGTGCACGATGGCGCGGACTCATTGAAAACAAAAAACATCCATTCAGGCAGCAGAAGCAATATAAGAAACGTTATATGCATCATAAAAACCGATAGGGTCTAAATCAAATAGTACCTATGTCTTTCTTTCAAGACTGTAGGTTTAGAATCAGTGCATTCTCTGTCTCCCTTCCGATAAATTTAGAGTACGCATGAAAGGAGTTGCGTGCAAATATAGTGCATTCTCATATATTTCTGAACGCATAAAAGGAGTTGCGTGCAAATATAGTGCATTCTCATATATTTCTGAACTTCTGTTCAAATTTGTTAAAGCTGTAAAACGCTAATTTGACAGGCAAATGGTACCACACCGCTTCTGCATTGTAAACTCAGACAAAACTATCGTACGTGTTTAAAATCAGTGAAACGTGCACCGTGTACTGATGGTGCACGTCAAACAAGTTGCCCCAAAAATAATGCGGACTCGTTGCATGTTGCTCTCCTTAGTTTTAGAATTTTCCTGTAACAGCCACGACGATGCTAATCCACGAGAAAGACGGAGCTCAGAATTATAAAGTAGCGGTGTGTTCTGCAACACACAGAGAAGCGGAAAAATAATTAAACTTAATAAAACTGCCTGCTTTTACAATAGAATGCATAACATTTGCACTGATTTCTTACGCATCCAGAGACAATCTCTACCTCCACTAGTCTTTGTGCCATTCACCAGGGTCAGTCATCTCACTGAAGCCTTAATAAAAACTAATGTTCATGACAAGTAAATGTTTAACTATCCATATCACAGTAAAATGAAAATGTATGATGCTGCAAATCCCTTAAAATTAGACCTTTCCTATTTGAGCATGCTACGCAAGTCCTAGTCCAGGCTCTTGTTCTCTCCAGACTGGACTATTACAATGCGCTACTAGCTGGACTTCCTGCTTGCACAACAAACAGATGTTTCTACAACTCTACAGATGATCCAGAATGCAGCGCTTTTCGGCACCATACTCCTTCCAGTCCACAAGATATTCTAGGCGGCCGTCTTCCCGGTGTGAGTCCAAGATGTTCAGTCTGGCCATTGGCTTGGGGATGGTATCCCGATTTGAGACTAACTGTGACTCCTAAGCAGATTGAAGAAGTCTTTCCATAACCATAAGATAAACTGTGGACCATGTTAGAAAATATGTCTTCAGGATTCCAAAATGACGAAAAACATGACTAAAGAAAGATTTGGTGGTGTCCATGGCAGTTGTTAGTTGGTAAACTGGTATGAGCTTGCAGGCTTCCGAGACACAATCCACTATTAGAAGCACAAAGTTTAAAGAGATGGATGGAGGCAGGGGTGAGGTAAAATTCACTGCCGCATGAGACCAGCGTGTTGAGGTGTGGGTAGTTGAAACAGTTCCCTTTCTGTCGGTCTCTCGACGTTGTGTCGAGCCGACAGATGGGGTTCGTCCTTGAGAACCAATTGCTTCCGACTACTTAGAAAAGGCGAATGAAATTTGCATGCCGGACTGCGCCCCGGATATCCGGGTATAAAAGTGAGACGGTGTGCCTCATTCATTCACCTTTTGTTCTTCGGAGCCTTCGCTCATGAATTGCAGACCTTCGCTACTACTTAGCAACACAGACTGCCGGTTCTACGACGTGGTGCAGCGGACTGTCCCTTCCTGCGGCGACCTCCCCTGGGCGTCTCGGCGGTTCCAGAAGTGTTCGAGTTTTTTTCTCTAAAAGAGCAAATTTCTCCAACGTGGCATGTCCCGCTGTTCTCGTGGGTGCAACACACTCATCGAGGAGGGGGACGGACACGAGGTCTGATTCCAGTACGCTGGGGCAGCCCTTGAAGATTTTCCCGGAAGTGCATGGGGAACTTAGTATGACCTGGAACGCCCCCTTTTGGCGCGTGCACGTCAACTAGTTCCATCGCCCTTTCTTCCCTCGATGGTGGGGCAGCTAGAGGATACGTTGATGTCCACCAGGGGCTCGACCTAGACTCCTGTCCAAAGCATGTAGGTTTTTCGGCATCTTAGGTGTCGAGAGCTTACTCTGCTGCGAGCCAAGCTGTCCCCTCTCTCCATGCTATGGCCATCCTGCAGGTCCATCAGGCCAAGGCGTTGAGAGAGCTCCACGAGGGTAAGACCGACCCAGCGCTTATCCTTCCATGAGTTCTCCCCTAACGGTGAGACCATGTTGGTATCTCCACTAAACTCTTCCCTGCGGTAGGAAGTGGTCTCTGTAGCGCCATCCCCCATTTGAGGAAGTAGTGCTTACCCAGTGGCCTTACGGTACCGGGCGGCTTCTCGCTGTTAGAGAAACAAGGCTGCCGCCTGTGAGGCCGAAGGCAGGGGCCTTCCCACCTTTCAAGAAAAGCTCTGGGACCCCCTACCTACCCACTGGTAGGTTACAATTTCGCGGTAGCGCTCACGGCTGACACGCCCAGGCCAGTCACCGTCGCTTCGCTAGAGATTGTGACAGGGCACAGTGTTGTGGCGTTTTCCATAGGAACCCCATCTGTCGGCTCGACACAACGTCGAGAGACCGACAGAAAGGGAACGTCTTGGTTACGGATGTAACCTCAGTTCCCTGATGGAGGGAACGAGACATTGTGTCCTTCGCCCGCTGCAGCAGTTGAGAGAGGTCTCAGGCTCCTCAGCCCAAAGGTGAATGAATGCAGCACGCCGTCTCCCTTTTATACCCGGATATCCGGGGTCGGAGTCCGGCATTCCAATTTCATTCCTGCCAGGCTTTCTACTGTCCTTTAAAATAGAAAAAGGCTGAAAGCTAAATATAACTAAAAATGCAGTTATGAGCAGCAGGCTGTGTAATACATGTGATTTTGTATTTTTGTTTTCACTTAGATTTTGACCATTTGACTAATAGCAGTGTCTGCCAACAACCATAAACACAAAGCATGCTTCAGAACAGTTTGAGAAGGTGCTTAAATGTTTTGAGCAATGTATTTTTACTATGAATTAGACTGTTATCGTGTACCCTGCATTAAACACTTACTCAATCTTTCTCAAACAAGTGCACTGTTTTGAAGAGACATGTATTCAATTAATGTTTAATTTAAACAATATTCTGTATCACTTCTTATTACTTAATTAGATTTTATGAGATGAAGGTGGAAAAAAGAAGAGAAAAACTCATATCGGTCGACCTCTATTGTCAACAGCTATTTCTCGCCTGTAAAACAGGTGGCCCTTAGGGATGCACCGAATGTTCGGCCACCGAATATATTCGGCCGAAAATAGCAAAAAACGCATGTTCGGTATTCGGCCGAATATGTGAAATGGCCGAATAAATTTTACCGAACATGACTCGAGAAACGATCAACTAGCAACCAGCGCAGAGAGAGAGAGAGAGAGAGAGAGAGAGACGTGCGCTTTATTACTGCCGAAAACATTTTGGCAGTGTGTGTGTGGAGCATTTTAAGGTGTCAGAGAAAGACACAGCACGGGACTTGCCGCACGGAAGTAAATTTCCGAATGAAAGCGTCTTTACCGGTCGGTAACTTGTGTACTTCAGACGGGAGCGGGCTGTCTGACAGTAGCCCTGCCGCTCGCGACATCCTTTGACATCATACAGTGGTCGCGCGCACACAGTTCCGTGTACTAAACAACTTGTCAAAGTAATCTCTGTGCATCCCGGCCACGAGTGCACCAGAGAACAGTCAGCTTCTGTGGGCGGAGTTTGGAGGAGAGACGTGAACTGATATGGTTGTCAGTCAGCATCAGTCAGAATTGCTTGCGTTCGATGTTTTTTTTTCTTAAAATCATTTTGCAACGTAGCCTATAATAATCCAACAGTTTTAGTTTATTCGTATTTTTAGTTTATAGGCCTAATGTGGAATGACACTTTTTAATGAACTGTTTTGTTGTAGGGGTACAGAGTAACTTACATTACATTCTTTTACCAGTCAGTTATAGGCCTAATTAATATAGGCTATTAAATTTTTTGTTTTAATGTATTTTGTTTTGCTCAATTTTATATTAAGTTGTATTGTATTTTATTGAAAAGCAAGACACATTTTTAAAAGCAAATTTTGACTATTCAGTTTGTGCAATAGTGAAAAAAATAGCTTAATAAATAGAAGAAATGCAAAAACCATATTCGGTGTTCGGTATTATTCGGCCTTCGGCCAAGTGTTTCACATCATGTTCGGCTTCGGCCAAGAATGTTAGATTCGGTGCATCCCTAGTGGCCCTGATGGACAATGAGTCTGCGGTTTTGTTTAAAGGTGATGACACTGGATTCACTCCTGCTTAAAGGGAGAAACTTTTCACAAAAATGTTTTTGCAAACTTAACTAATGGAATACTGTACATGTAAACCTTCGATTAATCTCTGTGTCAGTCATGGAGGAAAGGCGAGGTAATCCATTTCTCTCATGGTCATGAACCAGGTTTTCTGGTATAGTTTCAACCTTGGAGAACTTTCCTAAAATGGAAAAAGAAAGTGTACCTTAATAAACAGCACATTTCAGGCTGTTCATATTTTTTTCTTTTAAACATATCTTACCATTGAGAACTAATAGGACCTTCTTCCATTGTGTGTTACCCACTTTAGGTGTCTGGCAGAAGAGAATCTTGTGTTTGTCACACACAAAAATGCGGTCCAAGACAAATCTGTGCACAGTCGAATGAGTGATGTTCCAAAAAGACGAATTTCTGCAAACAGTTGATAACAGCTCCAAACGCTTCTCATTCACTGACTGCCAGTCTTTGGGCTCCAATATAGAGGGATAAACTGAGGACTGTTACCCACATAAACCACACCATCATTACATAAACACATATTTTATGACATACAGAAAACATATAATTATTATGTGCTACAATGTTCTAAGAAACATCTGTTAGCAAAACAAAAAAAATCTGATGAAAATAAATAAATTAACCTTGTAGACACTGAGAAACTTTATTTTCAGGTCTCACCACTATGAATGGCTCTGATGCTGCTTTGTCTGGCTGCTGGGCTGAATGAAGGTTAATTCTCCTAACAGCTGGCATGGCCCAACCAAACACTGTCCTCCCTACATAGTCTAAAAATGTAATAAGGGAAACTCTCAGTGTGGGTTAAGAGCAATAAAATGACAGGGCTTGACATTAGGCATCGTCACATGGTTGTCCTGTCGACAAGTAACTTTGTAATTTACTTGTCAAGGTAAAAACGCTACTTGCATGGAGATTAAGATAATGGCATGACTATGTTTACACACGAGTCCTTCTGATTACACATGTACCCATGTGTCTTTTAAAAGCTGACAAAGTCTACAGTTTAAAAATGAGAGATGTTACTATCAATTTTTTGGTAATCAAGTAATCAGGCAATTATTTCAAATATTACTTTTTTATTAGTAAGTAATAAAAGTAATCTTGTGAATTTATTAATATGTATTATATGCACATCAACCTGTTTTCCACTGCAAAAGGCACATGTGCCTTAACATCATACAAGTGTGTCAAGTAAAGTTGTAAAGTTGACAAATGCTGTAACACAAATAAGAATAGTTCTGCCATTGTTTTTATTTTTATATTTTCAGGCTACTTGACATGTTGGGCAAGTAAAATTCTCTTTCACTTGCCTGTCCAAAATATTAATTTGCCTCAGAAAAGCATTAATGTCGAGCCCTGAATGAGAAACAAATACTTTCACATACTTTCAATCAATTACCCCACAAAGAAATGCTGATGAAAGCGCTAAACACATACCATCTGGCATTCTGATGCTGAAGTTAATAAACTTGCTGATGAAGATTAGGATGAGTAGCACCCAGCCACAGGCACCAACCAGCAGCCAATGATGGCGCATCAACATGCCAATAAAGCCTAGAAAAAAACAATATTGCCTCAGTACAGTGATGATTTCTGACATTTACAGTAAGCATCTTAACAACATAATGTCATTCTGAGATTGTGTTCTGTAAAACTGCAATCGCATCCAGTCTAAGATTATGCTATGAAAAACTATGTTTTTCCATTTGAGGAATATTCCTGTCAAAGACATTACTGACAAAATAAGTAAAAACTAGTGCTGTCAATTGATTAAAAAAAATCTGATTAATCACACAGTTTTTCTGTGATTAATCACGATTAATCACACATAACATTAATGTTTTTAAATATACTTTTACATTCTAATAATTTCACATTTATTCTTCAAATTAATGTAGAAACAAGATATTTATTTAACAACATCATTTTTAGGGCTGCAGCTATCGATTCTTTTACTAATCGAGTATTCTACTGATTTTTCCATCGATTAATCGGGTATTCGGATAATAAGTACTTTTTCTTTATTAAAAAGCAATACTAAATATACAAGAGAAAATAAGACAGGTCTCTTAAAATGAGTAAAACAACTAATTTGTTTCCTTTTTAGAACAATTAGTTTTTATTGCTGAAATAGCATACATTAATATCTGTGAAAACTAAACCCATTTAGTACATTCCATTGCCATATTAAATTCAAAATGCAATATAATACAAATATATAAATAAGAAACATGAATAAAAATGGAAATAATAATTTCAAACAATAGCCTATGACTTTTATTTTGGCAGGTTGTCAGAAGACGCTTATTTTTTAGTATGTCTGTTTCTTCACTCAAACAATAACATGTTTGTGAAATAAACTCTCAGCGCAACTCTGGAGGTGAAGTTCATGTCCTCATTCAGCGCAGACGCAGACAAATTCATGAGCATCACGCGTGTAGCACGTTAAACTGTGCAGTTCATTCACTCAGTCACGCAGACCAGACAGATGAAATGTGTAAATAACAGGATTCGGTGTCCACTAGTCCGCATCTAGTTTGATGGACTCAATGCAGCCGGAAAACAAGTTTCACTCGTAAAATAGACTAAAACTAAGTAAAATATCAGTTCACCATTTCAATAAGCTATTAGGGCTGTGACGGTGGCAGTTTTTTACCACCACGGTGGTAATAGACAAATCGACCGCGGTGGTTGAGAAATATATATTATTTATATAAATAATATTTATATTATTATATTTGCGTGTAGCAACCACATGACGAGTGGAAGAGAAATATAGACCTTATTTAAATACTTGAAATTGTTAAATAATTGAAATATGATATCTGAAATAAATGAGGATGAAACATCCGTCAATGTTTAACGCGCAAATCCATCAGTGAAACGGCACACTACAGCATATAAAACATTTGAACATCAGTAAATAATGAAAACTTAAATGATATAAGAAAGCAACTCTCATATTTATTACACCTATATTTGTCAGAGTGACGTGCACTACCGCCGGTGGCAGTTTGCAACAGTCATGGCACTTTACCACCGCGGTGGTGCGGTTGTTACGGCAACCGTCACAGCCCTATAAGCTATCAGTTATTTATCAGCATGAGAAATACGTGTGAGCGTGTGAACATACTAAAATGCGTGTGTCTCACGGTGAATGCATTTGCATGAGACTTCAGAGCCCTGTAACATGAATAGAGTTTAGCGGGCTGTGCGTCAGTAATAACGGTCCGTGGGGAAACGCAGTGCTCCGTGTGTACTGTAGTTAAATGGATTAAACGAGGCTTCGAGGCAACAAAAATTGCCTCGATGATTTTTTGTATTCGAATAACTCGAGTTACTCGAGGAATCGTTTCAGCCCTAATCATTTTATTAATGAAAGCCAACATTCTGATATTAGTACTGCAACTGATGTCTCCATTCAATTGATTGTTTTTTTCTATATTTTAACATTAATAATAGCCGATCAACATTACAGTATAATTGAGAGCTGTCATATCAAACAGGTAGGAAATATACAGACATTGAATTAAGCTTTCAAACACTTCACAGTCTTTCATGCTAAATTCTAAATTAAATACAGAATTAAAGCTACAAAACACATTGATTTCCTCTTTTCTTTTGTTCTTTGTTCAACATTAATGACAGGAGACACAGAAGCAGGTTTAAGAATGTGGCCCCTTTAAGAGCTGCCGCACGCAGATCTGACGCCCTTTCCAATTTCCACAACCTTTTGCATTCATTTAGGATTTTATTTAACACGTTGAAGTCTGTGCTTACAAAAATGCTAGACAAAACGGGCTTTCTGGCATAATCTTTTGTGGTTTTGTTTATTCAAGCACGAAAGAGAATTTAATATTGGTGCGCTGTCTGACAGAGATTCACTGACATAGGTTTTAGTCTGTGACTGTATACACCAGATGGGACCGCTGTCGCATTGCGCCGCTTCCCACAGCTAGAAGCTGTCTATCTACACTGAACGCCTCAACTGTTACAAATCGTGCTTAAATGGTTTAAAGGCCCCTTACATGAATAGGAGCATGATTATATAATGTAACGCTAGACAAAGGATGACAAAATAAACGGATGCTGCGTTAGTTGCATTAAATATTTTAACGCGGTAATCTGAAAAAAAATGAACCGCATACATTAACGAATTAACGTTGACAGCCTTAGTAAAAGCACATGCCTCTCCCTCTTTTTCATTTTCTCAGGCCAGGTGGGTTAATTCAGGGGATTACAGAATCAGTCCTGGAGGGCCACTGTCCTGCAGAGTTTAGATTCAACCCTAATCAAACACACCTGGACCAGTTAATCAAGGTTTCACTGAGCATAATTGAAACTTCTAAAGAGGTGCGTTGAGCCAAGATGGAGCTAAACAGGACCGACTTTGGACACCCCCGGGTTAATAAAAATTCTGGGTTTTGCTGAGGTTGAAAAAACTAGTCGATTCTAATGCTCTGCCATGATACTTTCACCTTGAGGTCAACTAGTAGCTGCTCATGTAATTTTGACACTAACCTTTAAGAACACAGTTAAAATGTCACGACTAAGCTCTTTCTTGTCATGGATTTCTTGGTCTTGTGGCAGAGTCGTGGCAAAGCCTTTGGTTTTGTGTGAGAAAACCATGGGGTGTTTATCTTTTGACACTCCATGTGTTTTCTCATGTCTTTTCATTGGCCCCGCCCCTCTCGTTTCCTGTATTGCTTCCCTGCTATGTGTCATTACCCTCACCTGCCCTGTGTTATTATCCCTCGTTTGTGTTCCCTACTTAATGCCCTCTTGTTTCATTGTCCTGTGGTCGGTCATTGTATGTGCTTGTTCATGTCTCGTGCGTTATGCTGGTTCCCTGAGTTCCTGCCTTGCCTTGCTCTGTGTGTCCCTGAATGTGAGTTGTGTTTATTTATCACTTTAGTTCGGTTTTGCCCCCTTGAGGGAAGTTTTTGTTTCTAGTTTTGTATTTTAGTTTGTCTTGTCAGACACCCCCTCGTGGGTATTTCCTTTGTTCTGAGTTTTGTTAAATAAAAAAATTAATTTGTTAACCCCGTCATTGCCGCTGCCTGCGCTTGGGTTCTTTCTCACCACTCATCTCGTGACAGAATGACCGAGCCCCTTCAGAACCCAGCAGGCAGCATGGAGGAGTCGAACAAGGCGTTCAGGAGCCACCAGGCTCACGTCCTGTTCGGCTTCTGCCAGAGGGGGACCCCGTGAAGGACTTCGCCATGGACTTGAAGGTAATCTTCAACAGCTGCCTCGATGAACCCTTCGAGCCAGCGGAGATGCGCCGGTTGAGACCCCTGGGCTTCGTGGAACAGGTCCAATTCGCGATGAATCGTGAGGAGTCCAGGGGAATGTCCATGGCGGAGCCTCTCACGGGGCTGGCGACCATCCAGGAGGATAGCCCCTTACAGGTCGGTGTTTTGGGTGTCACCACGCCATCCTCCTCTCCCCCGGCAGCTCCTCCTCCGCCCATCAGCATCTGTGGCCGGCGTGGACGAAGGGAGTCGTGGGACTCCCCGTCCGACTCCACCGGTACGGAGCTAACCGGGCTCCCCATCGCTTCTCTCCAGCTGGCCACACGTCCTGTGGGCCGGGCCAAGAAGAAGAAGCCGAGGAGGGGGATGCTGAACCCTACCCAGCCACCAGTGAGCGCTGCCTAGTTGGCGTCCCAGCCGGTGCAGCCGGCGTCCAGTCCGGTGCAGCCGGGATCCAGTCCTGCATCCAGTCCGGTGCAGCCGACGTCCAGTCCGGTGCAGCCGACGTCCAGTCCGGTGCAGCCGGCTTCCCAGCCGGTGATCCAGCCGGTGTCCAGTCCGGTGCAGCCGGCGCCCAGTCTCGTGCGTTGTGCTGGTTCCCTGAGTTCCTGCCTTGCCTTGCTCTGTCTGTCTCTGAATGTGAGTTGTGTTTATTTATGACTTTAGTTCGTTTTTGCCCCCTTGAGGGAAGTTTTTGTTTCTAGTTTTGTATTTTAGTTTGTCTTGTCAGACACCCCCTCGTGGGTATTTCCTTTGTTCGGTGTTTTGTCAAATAAAGTATTTTTTGTTCACCCCGTCATTGCCGCTGCCTGCGCTTGGGTTCTCCCATCACGTTTCCTGACACCTCAACAACCACAGTTGTTGAAGCAAAATAATAAAATGTTATTGTGTACTGTTGTACAATAAATTAACAGAATTTTGAGTATGCATTTGTCATTTATATATGAATATATTAATAACTATCTGACGTTGTCACAACGGTATGATTACGTAATTTGATGACCACACTTTCATTGTGACAACGTAATCTAGTAACGTTGCCACAACGTAACTTTGTGATGTTGTCAGTAAGTAACCGTGACGTTGTGACCCTGTCCTGATTGGTACATTGCAGTGTTAATTTCGTTAACGAAAACTATGACGAAAAGTATTCGTTAACGACATGTTTTCACTGACGAAAACGAGACGATAACTAAATAAAAATGAATGCATTATAACGAAAACTGTAATAAAAATATACTGACATTTTCGTCAACTAATAAAAACGAGACGAAAATATTCTTGTCCCACCTGGCGGACATCAGATTGCGCGCATGTGCTGCTTATCTCATATAAACGGCAGAGAGAAGTCTCTGGGAGAAGGGGAAGCACACACATGTATTCTGTGTCTCCACGCGGTTTACAAAGCGTCTTATTTTCCTTCACGATCGCCGGTAAAACGCCGCAAACTTGAAGCGCGACTGCAGGCGAGTCACCCCGAAACACATTACGAAGGCAAGCTCAAGTGTTTTTATGTGCGCCTATGTTAACTTAACACGAGCTGCTGCATAACGTGAAATGCAACAAAGTCAGCCAAAAGAAACCAGCGCCGTCCTCTACTGATTATAGAAGTGATGAAGTGAGTCGAACTGTACATTCCAACCAAGTATGTAACATGTTTGCATGACTAAAGAAATGTAATACAATTTATATAATATGTCTTTTTGAAAGCTATTCTCATTCATTGCTGTCTCAAGCAAAGACAGTGCAGCGCTTACTTCAAAGAGGCATGCCATGAGCCAATAGCCTTTGAGTGTGTGCCCTGTCAGAGCGTTTCATTGGTTGAATGAACACGCCCAACTTAACGAGTCAATTGAGTCAAATGGGACTGAATGAACTGGAACATGTCGTTCATGGTCTAATACTCTGCGTTCCAACAATGCATATCTAGTTACTGAACTTTTCTGAAAAATAAAGGTAATGACCTGGTTTAATTTTATTCTAAGGTGAAGTAAATTATGTCAAAACAGTTGAATCTTTGTATGGAACATTTAATTACACCAAGTAAATGATTTAAACCATTTAGATTTTAGTAGACTAAATATAATGTATATTTATTCGACTAAAATGTTTTTCATATTTCGTCGACTAAAACTAGACTAAAACTAAAATGATGGGGTTGACTAAAATGTGACTAAAACTAAATTGCATTTTCGTCAAAAGACTATGACTAAAACTAAATCAAAATTTGCTGTCAAAATTAACACTG
>NW_026634392.1:117284-127183 GCF_024868665.1 Triplophysa rosa
AATTTTATGTAGTAGGCCTATATAATCAGATACAAAGTAACTAAGTAACTAGCTACTTGAGTAGTTTTTTCATTGCATACTTTTTTACTTTTACTCAAGTAATTTTTAAAATAGTGACTTTTACTTTTACTTGAGTAACAATTTCTCTAGTTACTTGTACTTTTACTTGAGTAAAGATTTTGGCTACTCTACCCACCTCTGCCAATAAATCTTCCATAACCTGAAGTCACAGAAACCACGCATCTCACCCAAATGCAAAGCTGAGCAACATCTTTCGATTCATCCGCTGCCAAACTGAGCGCTGAAGTAGTGGCTAATTTAATTTTTAGTTGCTCTGTCAAATTCTCAGAAATATCAGAAATTCGACGTGTAACTGTGTCATTGCTGAGCTGTAAACTTTTTATTCTTTGGATTTTTTCGCTCTTGTTGCTCAGATTATCGAAAAGACATTGGGTCTATTCACAAATAATTGCGTAGATTTTTTGTATTTATACGCACATTTGAACCTCTCACGAAAACGTTCCGCCTAATTCACAACACGTGCGTACGCACATGAATTTGTTCTTAACCTCGTCCTTATGTTAGTGAATTTTGAGTATTCTAAATGAGCTGCCGCGTGCAGAAGGAAAGAAAGAGACTGGTGATTTTTGAGTACATGTGCTTTTTACTGTTCCTATCTTTTCTCTTATATTTAGAATACATTTTAGTACGAAAGTTTTTGTGAATCATGATTTGTTCGTGAAAATGTTTGTGCACAGGTTTCACACACAAATTTGTGCGTACGCATGCTTAGTGTATAAGACTCATTGAGATTCCAGAAAACAGTTCCTAACTAGCTCTTAAAGGCGGGGTGTCCGATTTCTCGTAGCCGTTGTTGATGTTCAAATCAACAAAACAAACACACCCTTACCCCCATCTTCCTCTTTCTTGAGTGCTCGGCTCGGCTAATGTCCGTCCTGTGCATTGTGCACCTTACGGCTGATTGGCTACAAGGTTGTTTTGGTACTCGGCCTGGTAAATAGGATCAAAGGCTGTAAAAATAAATCTGCATCATTAAGCCTTAAGATCTTTCATTTAAAAAAATACAAAAATCTAACCTTTCNAAATTATGTCAAAACAGTTGAATCTTTGTATGGAACATTTAATTACACCAAGTAAATGATTTAAACCATTTAGATTTTAGTAGACTAAATATAATGTATATTTATTCGACTAAAATGTTTTTCATATTTCGTCGACTAAAACTAGACTAAAACTAAAATGATGGGGTTGACTAAAATGTGACTAAAACTATATTGCATTTTCGTCAAAAGACTATGACTAAAACTAAATCAAAATTTGCTGTCAAAATTAACACTGGTACATTGTCACAACGTTGCGATAATTTACTGACAACATCACGAAGTTACGTTGTGGCAACGAATCCAGGAATTTCACTTTTCCAGTTGTCACAACGTAACTGGTTACGTCACCACAATGAAAGTTTGGTCGTCACATTACGTTTCAATTACGTAACGTGATCTGGTTAGCTGGGAGCCTAAAAGCTAAAATGCTTTTTTTTTTTACACCAAAGCACCTGTTAACCTTGTAATTTCAATCAATTAAATGATCATATGATTAGGCTAGAAAGGAAAATACTTTATTAATGTAATGAAAATATGAAATCGCATAGGAATCTATTTTTACATTTGTCATCTTTCTATTTGTCATTATTCATTTTCAGTTATCAAAAGGCTAAAGCGTACACAGACCTTCACCCTATCTCAAAACATGCGTACACGAACTGAGACCTGTCATGAGATTTGATCGTAGCAACCACTCACGTACATATTGATAAATGCCAAGTTTTGCGTGTAAACGACCGTACGCCCGGTTTTCGATCATACACTCGTTTCATAAATGAGGCCCTTTGTCTCCCAAGACTGGAAATCTCTCTCCCTCGCCAGTGCCATTAAGAAAGTGAACTTTTTCAGGGAGTACAGCCAGAAAGTGATGCAAGACTTTTCCCCGATTTAGCCATCTCACTTCACTGTGCAGAATGATGTCTCCGTAGTCACTGTCCAGTTCATCCAACAACGCAATTAAATGGCGGTGCATCAGAAGGACAGTGTCCATAACCTCCATGAGGTATCCATAAATTAACTTGCTGCATAGCCGTCGGGAGATTTTTCATATTTCAGCGACAAGACCCTTATGTTTTCCCGTCATTGCTGGTGCACCTTCAGTAGTGATGGAGACAACTGAGGATTCTGGTATGTTCATGCGTTTGCATGCTTCACTGAGTGCTCTATGAATGTCCTCGCCTCTTGTTCATTTATGTAACGATTTCAATGCCAATAAACAAAGGTGGGTAGTAACGCGCTACATTTACTTGAGTAACATTTTGGAAAATATGTACTTTTTAAGTAAAATTAAAAGTGTGTACTTTTACTCTTACTTGAGTAAATTTCTCATAGAAAATCTGTACTTTTACTTCGTTACATAACTTACATTGCGTGACGTTCCTTCATTTTAAAATATGCTTTTTAAAACGCGTTGTTTATTTCAAGGTTGTCGTCTCTTTTTACGGGCATTCCCGAGTGATCGATTCTTTTGAGTCGATTCCTTTGAAAGCTTTAATTGAACAATGGGCAAAACCATTTGAATAGGCTAATGAATCAGTNCCCCGGCAGCTCCTCCTCCGCCCATCAGCATCTGTGGCCGGCGTGGACGAAGGGAGTCGTGGGACTCCCCGTCCGACTCCACCGGTACGGAGCTAACCGGGCTCCCCATCGCTTCTCTCCAGCTGGCCACACGTCCTGTGGGCCGGGCCAAGAAGAAGAAGCCGAGGAGGGGGATGCTGAACCCTACCCAGCCACCAGTGAGCGCTGCCAAGTTGGCGTCCCAGCCGGTGCAGCCGGCGTCCAGTCCGGTGCAGCCGGGATCCAGTCCAGCATCCAGTCCGGTGCAGCCGACGTCCAGTCCGGTGCAGCCGACGTCCAGTCCGGTGCAGCCGGCTTCCCAGCCGGTGATCCAGCCGGTGTCCAGTCCGGTGCAGCCGGCGCCCAGTCTCGTGCGTTGTGCTGGTTCCCTGAGTTCCTGCCTTGCCTTGCTCTGTCTGTCTCTGAATGTGAGTTGTGTTTATTTATGACTTTAGTTCGTTTTTGCCCCCTTGAGGGAAGTTTTTGTTTCTAGTTTTGTATTTTAGTTTGTCTTGTCAGACACCCCCTCGTGGGTATTTCCTTTGTTCGGTGTTTTGTCAAATAAAGTATTTTTTGTTCACCCCGTCATTGCCGCTGCCTGCGCTTGGGTTCTCCCATCACGTTTCCTGACACCTCAACAACCACAGTTGTTGAAGCAAAATAATAAAATGTTATTGTGTACTGTTGTACAATAAATTAACAGAATTTTGAGTATGCATTTGTCATTTATATATGAATATATTAATAACTATCTGACGTTGTCACAACGGTATGATTACGTAATTTGATGACCACACTTTCATTGTGACAACGTAATCTAGTAACGTTGCCACAACGTAACTTTGTGATGTTGTCAGTAAGTAACCGTGACGTTGTGACCCTGTCCTGATTGGTACATTGCAGTGTTAATTTCGTTAACGAAAACTATGACGAAAAGTATTCGTTAACGACATGTTTTCACTGACGAAAACGAGACGATAACTAAATAAAAATGAATGCATTATAACGAAAACTGTAATAAAAATATACTGACATTTTCGTCAACTAATAAAAACGAGACGAAAATATTCTTGTCCCACCTGGCGGACATCAGATTGCGCGCATGTGCTGCTTATCTCATATAAACGGCAGAGAGAAGTCTCTGGGAGAAGGGGAAGCACACACATGTATTCTGTGTCTCCACGCGGTTTACAAAGCGTCTTATTTTCCTTCACGATCGCCGGTAAAACGCCGCAAACTTGAAGCGCGACTGCAGGCGAGTCACCCCGAAACACATTACGAAGGCAAGCTCAAGTGTTTTTATGTGCGCCTATGTTAACTTAACACGAGCTGCTGCATAACGTGAAATGCAACAAAGTCAGCCAAAAGAAACCAGCGCCGTCCTCTACTGATTATAGAAGTGATGAAGTGAGTCGAACTGTACATTCCAACCAAGTATGTAACATGTTTGCATGACTAAAGAAATGTAATACAATTTATATAATATGTCTTTTTGAAAGCTATTCTCATTCATTGCTGTCTCAAGCAAAGACAGTGCAGCGCTTACTTCAAAGAGGCATGCCATGAGCCAATAGCCTTTGAGTGTGAGCCCTGTCAGAGCGTTTCATTGGTTGAATGAACACGCCCAACTTAACGAGTCAATTGAGTCAAATGGGACTGAATGAACTGGAACATGTCGTTCATGGTCTAATACTCTGCGTTCCAACAATGCATATCTAGTTACTGAACTTTTCTGAAAAATAAAGGTAATGACCTGGTTTAATTTTATTCTAAGGTGAAGTAAATTATGTCAAAACAGTTGAATCTTTGTATGGAACATTTAATTACACCAAGTAAATGATTTAAACCATTTAGATTTTAGTAGACTAAATATAATGTATATTTATTCGACTAAAATGTTTTTCATATTTCGTCGACTAAAACTAGACTAAAACTAAAATGATGGGGTTGACTAAAATGTGACTAAAACTAAATTGCATTTTCGTCAAAAGACTATGACTAAAACTAAATCAAAATTTGCTGTCAAAATTAACACTGGTACATTGTCACAACGTTGCGATAATTTACTGACAACATCACGAAGTTACGTTGTGGCAACGAATCCAGGAATTTCACTTTTCCAGTTGTCACAACGTAACTGGTTACGTCACCACAATGAAAGTTTGGTCGTCACATTACGTTTCAATTACGTAACGTGATCTGGTTAGCTGGGAGCCTAAAAGCTAAAATGCTTTTTTTTTTTACACCAAAGCACCTGTTAACCTTGTAATTTCAATCAATTAAATGATCATATGATTAGGCTAGAAAGGAAAATACTTTATTAATGTAATGAAAATATGAAATCGCATAGGAATCTATTTTTACATTTGTCATCTTTCTATTTGTCATTATTCATTTTCAGTTATCAAAAGGCTAAAGCGTACACAGACCTTCACCCTATCTCAAAACATGCGTACACGAACTGAGACCTGTCATGAGATTTGATCGTAGCAACCACTCACGTACATATTGATAAATGCCAAGTTTTGCGTGTAAACGACCGTACGTTCTTTCATTTAAAAAAATACAAAAATCTAACCTTTCATTAGAGAACAGGAATTTTAATTGGGGAGGGGAATCTCATTATGAAATAAATGTTTTGCTCTGATACACATTGCTCATAATAATCATACTCTTTTATTTAGTACTTTTTGCAACCTTCTTTTAGCCCAGGTAACAGCTCTGAGTCTTCACCTATAATGCCTAATGAGTTTAGAGTAGTGGTCAAACGATATGGGTTTTTGTAATGGCCGATGCAGATACCGATATTAAGAATGGTCGATAAGAGGCCGATATAACACAAATGCTATTAAATTAGTAAATGAGAGACATACAGAAAATTGGTGAAACTAAATGAACAATTATTGTGTATTACGTGCCTAGTTAGTAACAGTCTTGAATACATGAAAAGGTCCAAACATGACATTACATTGTGGGCAGCCAAACATGGCTTAATATTAATAAAACATAGCAATTTCATATTATTGATAATAAATTACCATACAGTTTTTGTATCTCATACACCTTACACAACCCATTTTACTGTGGTCATATTACATTACTTAGTGCCAAATGCCTGCTTCACATCTTAGTACCATTTTTATGAACAAAATGCTAATGTGCTTTATGGTGGCCAAACAGAAAAAATATTGTCCATTTGTAAAAATATATCGGGCAATACCGATAATTGTAAAATTCCAAATATCGGCCGATATATCGGTCTATCACTAGTTTAGAGAACACCTGACAAGAGATCGGGGACAATTCCTTTGTACAGAATCACTCCAGACCCTTCAGATTTCCATGTTGGTGTTTCTCCTCTTCAGTTCTCCCCACTCATTTTCTATAGGGTTCAGGGGTCTCATTTATAAAACTGTGCATAGGAACCTTACTAAAAGTGTACGTGCGCCCGAAAGCAAAAAATAGCGTACGCCAAAAAATATTCAGGCTTATAAAACCGTGCATACGCACACCTGTAAGCAATATTCACTTTATAAATCACAGATCACCTGCAAGTGTGTGTACGTGAATCAGCCTCATATCCCACCTTGTACACGCCCATTTTTACCCATAAATAGTCAATGCAAAGCACCTCATGAATGCTGAATCATATATTAATAAGCCTGGCATCGAATCCGCTTGTTAAGTCTGACGTCATGCACCATAATGGCCATTTACCGTTTTCGGGTCCAACCGCTATCAGATGCCATAGAAAAATAACAAAAAAATATGTAAAACTGCCGAAAACACCCGATACCATCCTTTATCTCCGCAACGAAATCACAAATGGCCACACATGTATGGAGCGATTTTAGTCTCATTAATTATTCACGCGTAAAACAAGATACACACATGCGTAAACAGTTTCACATGAACAAAACCTAATTTACGTGCACAAAGTATACATATACATTTACAAAAAGCAATTCACGTGCGTAAAACAAAACTATTTTCTCATAAAGTACGTTTCGCAAACATACGACTGTGCACAAATATTTCGAAAGTTTAAAATGTACACGTTTATCGTGTTATGTGAATGTGCAAATCGTCACTCACGTGTGAATCGGCTTGGATGTGTGTGTGTGTTTTTTGAGACTCTCCTGGCAGCGCAACCCCTCCCACGTGGGTTGTCGTACTCTTTAGCCAATCAGATTCAACCTTACCATTCAACCAATCATAATCATGGAGAGCACAGAACTCAAGGAGCTCTAATGTTAGCACTAAAGGCTCGTTTGTACAGTTTCGCTAATCTACTCTCTGAGCTGTGATGCTGTATTAAAACATAATACAGCCACGCAATAAATCTGTTTTTATTAATTTATTTTGTAGGAGAAAAGTATGAAATAGTGAGTGAAAATGACCACTTAAAAACTACACAACCAGCAGTCACTTCCACTGAACTGCTAAAATCCGTCTGGGTAACAAACTGTGAAACTGTGTTCCCCCGTCTGGGGAACATATCTGATGAGATATGTTCATGTTTGTATGTCCATACAATGTATGTTTTAAATGAACAAGGACAATAAATAACTAGTTCTTGGAAACATTGTTTTGTATGGGCGCATAGATTTGTAGCTGCGCAAAAGGTGCGCAGAGCCGTTTTCCTTGAGTCCTGTTCTCTCCGCGTTTATGATTCGTTGAATGGTAAGGTTGAATCTGATTGGCTAAAGAGTACGACAACCCACGTGGGAGGGGTTGCGCTGCCAGGACAGTCTCAAAACACACACACACACATCCAAGCCGATTCACACGTGAGTGACGATTTGCACATTCACATAACACGATAAATGTGTACATTTTAAACTTTCAAAATATTTGTGCACAGTCGTATGTTTGCGAAACGTACTTTATGAGAAAATAGTTTTGTTTTACGCACATGAATTGCTTTTTGTAAATGTATATGTATACTTTGTGCACGTAAATTAGGTTTTGTTCATGTGAAACTGTTTACGCATGTGTGTATCTTGTTTTACGCGTGAATCATTAATGAGACTAAAATCGCTCCATACACATGAGATTCACTACGATTTACAAATTGATAATTGTAATAATTATTATTAATAATAATTATTATGAATAGATTAAAGCCAAAGAATGTCTCTGCAGCATTTAGACTGATCACCTCATTAAAATCACCTCATTAATTAGCGGTGTCCTTCACCTGAGATAAAGTTTAGATAAAGACGATAAAGATAAAGACGAATGTTTCTTCATTCCGGTTTTGTTATTAACTTAGTTAGGACTGATAACGAGGACATAAAGAGAAACGATTGTGCGAGAGCTTAATGGCTGTTTTTCCAGACTTAGACATTCAATGATTATGCACAGTAATTGAGGAAAATATATTTAGTATTTATTTACACTGTGTTCTGCACTTATCGTATTTGATGCTGTCCCTATTCAGTCGTACCATCTCCTCCTCATGTGCTCATAGTGTGATGGTGAGACAGCTTAATCGTTTTTATCACACTTACTATCTGCAATCTAAGTTCACTAACTCACCATTTGTGTCGCCAGTTGTCTCCAGAATGTGCATACGCATGGGTCAGAGTTTGCTTACAGGTGCGCACATTCTCCCGTCAAGTTTGTTTTTAAGGGGGTCATTTTATGCGGCTAAAACGAATATTATTGTTTGCTTTAGATGTATTACAATGTGTATACACGATTTAAGGTTAAAAAACGCTGTATTTTCCACATACCGTGCATGTTTGTATCTCCTCTTAGCCCCGCCTCTCTTAAACGTGAGGATGTTTTACAAAGCTCATCGCTCCGAAAAGCGAGGTGTGCTATGATTGGCCAGTTCACTACTGCGTAGTGATTGGTGGAATACTGCAATTGTGTGACGGAAATGTAACGCCTCTTACCATATTCAGAACATCAGGTTTCAAAGCTAATGACAGGTGATAAAATGGCATCGATACTTCCCTATCAATTCGAGCCCGAATCTGATCTGGAGAATGAAGATCATGCCGATACATTAACTTTGCCAGCGCGACTCGAGCAGGATGTTAAGGATTGTTAAGTTTTTATTAAAAAAACTACTTTAAATAGTTTAAAACTATAGCTAACTGTTTTACCTTTTATATACAACGTTATAAAGATTTGGCGTCAGTGTAATGAAATCATAACGAAGTATAACAAAATTTAAAAACATACTTTTATTATTTTACCTTTTATGTGTAGGTGCAAATGTGAAAACTGTAATAAATGCCCACTGAGGTTGAAAATATATGCTGCTTGGAAATACAAAAGGTACAAATTACCTTTTTTCATACATATTGACACACACATATGCTTTTACTGTTTTCTGTATTACAAATACTAAGTCTTGTCTTCCACAGGTTTTGAGACGAATGAATGAGTTTGCAGGCCCTCTCAAATGCATGCCACACCATCTTTTGGCAGAGAAAACAAAGAGGCTTTCTTTTGGCAACGCAACACACAGCGTCTCCACGACATGGCTGCTCCGGCGGCGATACAATGATTTACAGGACCGCCCACATTACTTGCGTGTAGATTTGGGCGGTTTTAGTCAAATCACTCCACGAGCTGACGTCAAGTTGTGGGGGTGTGGTTACACGAGGCATTTCAGGCAGGTCTGGGTGAGCATTCGCTTCTAGATAAAATACATATTTTGTTCCGACACTTAAATTTTTGCAATTTCACGTGTCTAATATACATGCATTGGCAACTTATAACACACAAAAGACAAAGAAAAACACGTACTTCCGGCGAATGACTCCTTTAATAGATCACAACCTTTGAGTGGAGTGAAAAGTGGTGTTTATAAATGAGACCCCAGGTCAGGGAACTGGGATGCCCATGGTAGAAGCTTTGTCTTGTGCTCAGTGACCCATTTTGTTTTGATTTTTGTTTTTAGACCATTGTCCTGTTAGAAGATCTAAACTTGGCGCATTACGTGACTCCTAGCAGGGATATTGTGTAATTTCTGGGCACATATATATGTTTTTTACATGTATTGAGCACTGTCTTTCACCACAGTTATAAATGCACTTGATAAAATACCTAAAAAGTATTCAGAAGTATTCATAGGAACATTAGTACATAGATGGGTTGATCTGAAATCATAGTCAATAAGAATAATTACATATAAGTAGGTTTATGATGATAATTTGATTATTTAAAGAAGAATTGATGATTTAATGACACAATCTGTAC
>NW_026634392.1:137972-154340 GCF_024868665.1 Triplophysa rosa
GAAATGTTCACATATCTACAAGCAAACAAATGAATCTATGAGACAAAGTTGTATGTCATGTCTTCGCATAGCAGACTATGTGCATCCTCCACCTCGCCTTGTTACAACTACACATAAAGCTCCACAAACAGTTGTGGCCTTCCAATACCTTGTGACTTCTGAGAGAGGACGAGCAAAATGTCCTTCATGTTTGACTGTGCATGTTCCTGATCTAGATGGAACAGGTGTCGTTGAAGGACACTACTGGCTGTGTGGATATCGAGTATACTTATCCTTACCAAAGAACTGGACAGGACTATGTGCTTTAGTCCAACTACATGGAGGGGCCATCATCTTGCCCGATCGAGCAATGGACAGTCAACAACGAACAAGAAGAGACCTATTCAATTTCCTGAGAGAAAGCCCAGTGCCAAAGAACCATCACATATGGACAGTTGCTGAGAAACTTGTGGCTGCTTTCAGCCCAGCACTGGGTGTAGAATCACTGATGCATGAAGTGGAAATCACTAGATATGAGCTAGCCTCATTTATCAATACGACGAAAATCATGATGGAAGGAATCAGAGAGGAACTTCGAGGAATACGGCTTACCGCACTCCAGAACAGAGTGGTCCTGGACCAACTCACCGCAGCACGCGGAGGTGTTTGTGCTATGATTGGAGAGACTTGTTGCACGTACATTCCAGACAATGACGCGGATGGACATCTTATCGAACAAGGAATACATAACATCACCATGTTATCCACAATGATCACAAAAGAAGAAGTAAATTCAGAATCTTCCATTTGGGACTGGTTCAATAATATTTTCCCAAATCTACATAACATATTGATGTTGGCAACCTGCATTCTCTTGCCCATTTTGTTATTGTTCTGTTTTTGGCCATGTGTCATGCAGGCTATTAAGAGAGCTAACACGTCTGCTTCTCAACAACAGATGGTTGTTTATTCAGTTAATACTGAACGTATCTATGAAAATGAATAAATATGTCTTTGTTCTATAGTGGGTTATAAGCAGGTGTTGTCCGTGTAACGAGATAACCAAGATGGATAAGATGGATTTTTATTAGCTTGCATACTTCGAGTAATTACTTAAGGATTTCGCCCACGCATATACTTACACATTTCTTATTATGGTTTTGATGACATTTGCCTGCACTCATTCACTTTGTAGTATATATTTCTCATCAGAAATTAATCCTGTGTGGGACTCTTTTTGAGTCCCAAAGGGGGGAATATATTGTGTAATTTCTGGGCACATATATATGTTTTTTACATGTATTGAGCACTGTCTTTCACCACAGTTATAAATGCACTTGATAAAATACCTAAAAAGTATTCAGAAGTATTCATAGGAACATTAGTACATAGATGGGTTGATCTGAAATCATAGTCAATAAGAATAATTACATATAAGTAGGTTTATGATGATAATTTGATTATTTAAAGAAGAATTGATGATTTAATGACACAATCTGTACTTGTAACCAATGATTGTTCATATAAATGCACTTAATGTCACTTTATGCATGTTTAAAGCACATTTGAGCACAATGTAACAAGGTAAAATCCAGTGATGTTTTTAGAGGCCTAAAGTTTGAAGCCTGTTGTGTTCTCTCTAAAACCTGGGGATTTTCCACTCTTTACAAGTAACCATGATTACGCACGGACGCCACGCCGTCTCGTATGGAGACCATGGCTTGTTTGGTGGTCTCATGTAGTAACCATTGTATGCAAATTATTTTAAAAATGATGTAATAACCAGAGTACCACCATTAGATACGTACCTTGTTACCTGGGACTTATTGGTGGCAGACAATTAACAATTGGTTAATAAAAATAAGAGATAACGGGAAAATACCTGATTGGTTTTAGAAAGGACCACCTTTCAGAAGTTTTACTATAACTGTAGACTGAAAACACTTGGTTTTTAGATGACTTAGAACATCTCACTTTGTTTGGCTCGAGCAAATAAAGTTAACTCCTCAACATCCGGACCTTCTTAGTCTGAGAGATTTTTTGAACTACAAGACTGAAATTTTTCCACAACAGGGACAGCCAGGTTTTGATTTTTAGCTGTTGGTACTTGCTATAATCCATGATGCCATCTATCTCTGAACAAGATATCAAGGATCTCCACCAGAGAATTAGGCCCAAAACATTAAAGATACAGAAGTGTATATAACTTTACACATGGGGTACTTTTTATCCCTGTGTGCACCAAACCCATCTTGAGTGTTTGCTGCTAAAAAGCTCATTGTTTTAGTTTCATCTGGGCAAAGAACCCATCCTGTTTGAAATTCCAGAAGTGTTCTATTGTCTGACAAATAATTGAAAAATAAATGAATAATTTTGAGCTCAACTGTAAATGTACCCATTAAGCACAACCAGACATTTGCATTTAATTATGTGCATTGAAAGGGGTCAAATGACACGGCTAAAACGAATATTATCATTTGTTTTAGATGTAATGCAATGTGTATACACGATTTAAGGTTAAAAAATGATGTATTTTCCACATACCATGCATGTTTGTCTCTCCTCTTTGCTCCGCCTCTCTGAAACGTGCAGATTTTTTACAAAGCTCATCGCTCTGAAAAGCGAGGTGTGCTATGATTGGCCAGTTAACCTCTTACCATATTTGGAACATCAGATTCCAAAGCAATTGTAGTGACAGGTACGCCCACCTTATTTGCATATACATTTGGGCGGTCTTGGTCAGATCATACCATGAACTGACGTAGATTTGTGGGGGTGTGGTCACACGAGGCGTTTCAGGCAGGTCTGGGTGAGCATTCGCATTTAGATAGAATGCATTTGTTGTTGCAACACTTTAATTTGTGTAATTTTATGTGTCTAATACATGCATGGGCAACTTATAACAACTCAAAGACACAGAAAAACATGTATTCGCACCATATGACCCCTTTAAAATGCTTTTTCCATTTAAAATAAAGTTATATTTTATTGAGAGATTAATATACATTTACATTTAGTCATTTAGCAGATGCTTTTATCCAAAGCGACTTACACATGAGGTAAACGGTAGAAGCAATTGCAACAACATAAGGACAACAAAATGCATAAGTGCAGCAAAAACTGGTCTCATATAGCCCAACAAAGTATACAAAGCTACGTTTTTTTAGATAGAAAGAGTTATTTTAAAGAGTTTAAAGAGTTATCTGTTATCTTAACAGAACCTTTTGTACTAAAATCTTGTGCACTAAAAATGTCTTAATGTAGATTTTGAGCAAGCTTAATAGGTATGTTTACCCTATATTGACATTTCACATGAAATGTCATTTTTTATCTTCAGACAAGTAATTTATTTACGCGGACAAGTGAATGACAAATTTCCTTTTCCAAAGGACAACCACATGACACTGCTTATTGTCAAGCCCTGGTTTACAGAAAAGGTGAGATGTTCTTGCTCTGAATCCATAATTCCTGAAAAACGCAGTTCTCAACAAATGATCAGATGAGATAAAGCTTCAAGCCTGTTGTGAGACTTTAATTTTGTGTTAACATTTTTCATTTTGATTCATTTCACTGTGTTTACCCTATAGTTTGTAGAGAATGAGTTATACAGCAATGATTTTTCACATCGCAAATAAACGTAAATGTATGTATTATGTGTCTTATTTGATTATTGATCTAGCAATTTACTATGTGAATCGATTTTTATTAAAGCTCAAATTAAAGCATTCCAATGCATACAAATGTACGTTACTTGTGAAATTCACATTTTAAGATTAACCTGACCCTCATATTTTAATATTATGACTTGTATGCTTATAAAATCACATAAAGCCACACGTAATCAATGTAATACTACATAGTACCACAGGAATATTACTTGTACAACTAAATCCTGCATGTGGTTAATACTGCAGAATTATGACAGTGATACTACAGAGGACTGCTGGAATATTACAGGAATAGGGATGTAACGATTCACCGTGAGCCGGTTGAAAATCGGTTATAATGAGTGACGATTCAATTCGGTTGAGGCTTGAACTGAATCGCAATACATTTTTTGAACAGCAGGGGCCGCTATTTTCACTGCAAACCTAAACGTGGATGCTGATATTTCTTAAATGCAAAAAAATCCAAGAAAAGCACAGACAGTATTAGTTTGTTTATATTAAAGAGACTTTTTCTATTATTAATTTGTTATAAAATCGCAGTTTACTTTTGTTATTTGAAATAAAACATTATTTTATTATGCAAAGAAACGTGAAGCATTTAAGAAATAATGCAAGGGAAGTTGTTCATTTCTAATTTGTTTCAACTCATTTTTTAAAAATAAATCGTGAGTAAATCGTGAATAAATCGCATCGTGAGATCAGAATCGTGAATCGCATCGCATCGTGAGCTGAGTGAATCGTTACATCCCTATACAGGAATATTAAATAGAGTACCAAAAAAATCCTGTAGTAAACACTGCAGAAATATGACAGTAATATCACAGTACCACAAATATATTACAGGAATATTGCGCACTAAACAACAGAAAATCATGTGTTTAGTATTGCAGAAATATGACAGTAATCCCACACTGATATAAAGTTGGTTCGACGTTTGACATTTGTCAGAGATTCAGCCTCGGAAAAAATCTATAGTTCTTTAACGACTTAGTAAAATGACAAGAGACATGCAGAGTTCGAATTGTTTTCAAATGTACAAGAGAACACACAGTGCTTTTTATTTGTTATTTGCCTTAAAGTTTTGTAATTGAAAGACCTTGTAATGTAATGAATTAGGATAGGGACCATCTGCAAAGCACAAGACGAAGAGCAAAAAAGTTATTCCATCTAGATGCTTCATTTTTTTTTATCTAATGGGTGTGTTTTGTTACTGGTTCAAAGAAGAATATTTTGATGTTGGTTTTATTTCCAAAACTATGAAACCACAACAAAAGCTATTGAAATGAAACAATTAAGAAAAAGCTTGCAAAGATTGTGCAGTTTACCAACCACCTCCCCCCAGAGGAAGATATTGCAGTGGTTTTGGCAATTTGAATAAATTAATTTAAAATGAACACAGGTTGATATGTAAATGTCAAGGGGTGTGTCTTGTTACTTGTTCAAAGAGCAACATGTTCGTGCATCTCCTTTACTAACATATGTAAATCAAGATACTATTGAAATACATTTAAGCCTGTTAAGACATTTCTTTTGAAAACATACAGTATTCTATCTCAACTTTGAAGGGTGTGACTTGTTACTGGTTCATAGATGAACATTTAAATGTTGGTTTAATTCACAGAACTATTAGACAGCACATGATATTGAAATTAGGGCTGTGCGATTAATCGAAATCGTAAAAAACCTTGATGTGAGCATCTGCGATTTCTAAACCGCAGATAACATGATTCTTTTTCCGCCCACCGACCTCCCGCAGTATGCTATCTGAACCAATCAGAATGCCTCGCAGCGAGAGCGCCTAAACAGCCTGCGAGAATTTAACAGAACTAACGGCTGATCACAACAGGTGGATGGTGCAGAAACAGCGAAGATGAGCTCAGAACAGAATAAAGACTTGGTAACAAAGAGTAAATCGACATCTGTGATATGGGAATATTTTGGATTTAGCAGAGATGATGACAGAGCCATGTAATTTGCAAGACCTGTAAAACCATCGTTGCAGCAAAACATGTTAAAACACATCAAATCTAACACATGAGGCAGCACCACAAAGAGCTCTACGACCAGTGCATGGAGAAGAAAAGCCAGGACACGAACAAAAGTGCACCCCAAAAACCAGGTGAACAAAAATCTATAATACAGGCATTTGCGAGCTGCACACCATACAAAAGAAGTTCAAAAAGGCATAAAGAAATAACCGACACCGTCACGTACCATTTATGCAAAGATATGGTGCCCTCAAATATTGTCAGTCAAACCGGCTTTCAAAAAATGATAAACGCCCTTGATAAGAGATATCAGCTGCCTCGCAAAGTTATTTTTCAAGAGTTGCCATCCCTGAAATGTATTCCAAATGCAAGGTCAGTGTGGAATGCGAGTTACAACAAGTGAAATACTACGCGACTACTTCCGACATGTGGTCAAGCAGAACATCAGAGCCTTACTTAAGTTTAACAGTGCACTTTATTAATGATGATTTCGAAATGAAAAGCAGAGTCTTGCAAACATCATACTTCCCCGATGACCACACTGGAAAAAAATGGTCTCAGATGCTTTGGCTTAGGGCTGCACCGATACCGATACCAGTATCGGTTATCGACCGATACCAAGCTCATGTACTCGTACTCGTACTCGTAATGACACACCGATACCTCACCTGACATACATAGAGCCCTATGATTTCCGCAATGCGGAAAACGCGGACGGAACAGAGGAATCCAGGCATAAAAACAAAATTTGCTGTACAACACGGAATCTGGCAAATGTATTATTGAAAAAACATGCGATTAATTTTTTCAAATTAACGTGTGAGAAAATATTTATCGCAATTAACGCAGCATCCGTTTGTTTTGACATCCTTTGTCTAGCGTTACATTATGTAATCACGCTCTTATTCGTGTACAAGGCTTTTAAACCACTTAAGCGCGATTTTAAACAGTTGCTTTGACGCGTTCAATGAAGATAGACAGCTTCTAAACTGTGGGACGCGGCAAAACGCAACGAGAGGTCCAGTCTGGTGTGTACAGTAACGGCTGCGTCGGTGAATCTCTGTCAGACAGCGCATCCGTGTTAAGTTCTCTTTCGTGCTTGAATGGATAAAACCATACAAGATTATGTCAGAAAGCCCGTTTTGTCTAGCATTTTCTTAAACACAGACTTCAAGGTGTAAAATAAAATCTTAAATGAATGCAAAGAGTTGTGAAAATGGGAGTGCGGTGACGGTCAGATCTGCATACTGAGACAGCTCTTAAAGGGGCCACGTTCTTAAACGTGCTGCTGTGACTCCTGTCACTAATGTTAATCAAAGAACAAAATAAAAGAAGAAATCAATGTGATTTTGTAACTTTAATGAGAATTCTTCTGCATTTAATTTATAACTTAGCATTAAAGACTGTAAAGTGTCCTTCAATTTCTGTATATTTCCTACATGAGCTCTCAATTATACTGTTGAATGGCTATAATTATGTTAAAATAATCAATTTAATAGAGACATCAGTTACAATACTAATATCAAAATGTTAGCTTTCATAAAATGATGCTGTTAAAGAAATATGTTGTTTCTACATCAATTTGAAGATTAAATGTGAAATTATTAAAATGTAAAAGTATATTTTAAAATATAATTGTTATGTGCGATTAATCGTGATTAATCACAGAAAAAATGTGTGATTAATCGATTATTTTTTTAATCGATTGACAGCACTAATTATTTCCTAACAAGAAATCAGCGCTGAACCGCTAACAGCTACGTAACAGCTAACGAAATATTCAGATACTGTTTAAATATGTATTCTGCTTGTTTTGCGTAGTGTGTGAAAGAGTGGTGCGGTTGCGTGTATAACCTGAACGCTGTGATGTGGAGTACAGGTTTCACTGCACGAGGACACGAAGACATAAACAAACACCATTTGCGGCGATCCGTCAAAATAAAAGTCCGGTTAACTTAAACAAATGCTCTTTGCGGCGTCCCGTCAAAATAAAAGTCCGTTGACTTGAACAAGTTATAATACACTCCATTTTACCACACCACCCCCCCAATTCTCAAACAATGATATATTTAAACAGACCAAGCATATACAGTGAGGGAAATAAGTATTTGATCCCCTGCTGATTTTGTAAGTTTGCCTACTTACAAACAAATGAAGGGTTATAATTTTTATGGTGGGTTTATTTTAACTGATAGACACAGAATATTAAAAAAAATCAGGGGAAAAAAATGTTATATAAAGGTTATAAATTGATTTGCATTTCAGTCAGTGAAATAAGTATTTGATCCCCAAGCAAAACATAACTTTGTACTTTGTGGAGAAACCCTTGTTGGCAAGCACAGAGGTCAGACATTTCTGATAGTTGGTCACCAGGTTTGCACATGTGTCCGGATACATTTAGTCCACTCCTCTGTCAATCTTTAAGGTTTCTTGGCTGTCGCTCAGCAAATTGGAGTTTTAGCCTCCTTCACAGAGGTTCTATAGGACTAGGGTCTAGAGACTGGCTAGGACATTTAATGTGCTTCTCCTTAAGCCACTATTTGGTTGTCTTGGCAATATGTTTTGCGTCTTTGTCATGTTAAAGGCTCATCCATGACCCATCTTCAGTGACCTAGTTAAGGGGAGGAGGTTCTCGTCCAAGATTTTACGGTACATGGGCCCGTCCCTCAGCCCCTCAATGCGGTGAAGTCATCCTGTATACCTGTAGCAGAGAAAAAGCCCTAAAGCAGAATGTTTCCAACACTGTGCTTCTCTGTAGACATGATGTTCTTGGGCTCATAGTCAGCATTTCTCTCCCTCCAAACACAGGAGTCCATTTTGGTCTCACAGCAGTGCCAGCACTTTCGCCAAAGCCTTTTCTGAATCATTTTTATGTTCATTGTCAAACTTAAGACGAGCCAGGCGGGCCTTCTTGGGCAGGAGGACCTTGCGGGTGCTTCAGGATTTCAGTCTACTGTGGCATAGCGTGTTACCAATGTGTTACCAATGTTTTGCTTGCTAACTGTGTTCCCAACTGTCTTGAAATCATTAACAGGCTTCTTCCGTGTAGTTCTGGGCTGATCTTTAACATTTCTCATGATCATCTTTACCCCATTGGGGAAATATTGCAGAGAGCTCCAGAACAAGGGAATTTGATAGTTATTTTGTATATCTTCTATTTCCAAATAATCACACCAACAGTTGTCTCCTACTCACCAAGCTTCTGTCTGTAGCCTATTCAAGGTTTGTGCAGGTCTCCAATCTTGTCACTGACATCCTTTAAAACCTATTTGGTATGGACCATGGTGTTGGAGAGGTTGAACTGGAAGATACAGATTCTGTTGGCAGGCATCTTTTATATACATAACAAGCTGATTTAGGAGTACTTTCTTAAAGTGACAGGACTAATCTGTGGTCCATATAGGCACATAACCAATCTGTGGAACCAGAATTCTTGCTAGTTGGTAGGGGATCAAATACTTATTTCACTGACTGAAATGCAAATCAATTTATAACCTTTATATAACATTTTTTCCCCCTGATTTTTTTAAATATTCTGTGTCTATCAGTTAAAATAAACCCACCATAAAAATTATAGACCCTTCATTTGTTTGTAAGTAGGCAAACTTACAAAATCAGCAGGGGATCAAATACTTATTTCCCTCACTGTATTGTTTACAAACTGAAGTAAATGTGCTAGTGAAATTGTGCTACTTAAGTATCGTATTGACTTTAAAGTTCTTTTAATCACTTGTAAAGCCTTAAACGGTTTAGCACCTACCTACATAACAGAGCTTCTACCACACTACAACCCATCACACTCTCTAAGATCTCAAAACTCCAGACTTTTGATAACACACCTAGAATAACTAAATCCACCAAAGGGGGTAGAGCTTTCTCACACATGGCACCTAAACTCTGGAATAGCCTTCCCGATACTATTCGAGGGTCAGACACACTCTCCCAATTTAAATCTAGATTAAAGACACATCTTTTCAGCCAAGCATTCACTTAAATCAAAATATGCTAAATAAACCACCGGGAGACTGCATTTATTAGATATTATTTACTAGAATAATCTTGCTTGTTCTATAAACACCATGCACTGTGCTGTGTTTTACCTTTTTTTAAGTTTTTAAGTTTTTCTTATTTTCTCCTGTAAAGCTGCTTTGGAACAATGCACATTGTGAAAAGCGCTATATAAATAAAATTGAATTGAATTGAATAACAAGTTCAAATACCAAGATACTGTCACTGTGTAGTTAGTGCAGTCTACATGGTTCCTGACAATACCACACTGGATATTTTCATTATCTAAATATCTTGGAAAACAAAAACTCTTGGCTTGGTGAATGCAGACCTAAAACTGGACTGCTGTAATATTGTCACATGCATCCAAAATTAAGAATTTATGATGGTAGCATTCAGCTTCATCACCCTCTAAAAAGACAATTAAGAAATCCATTTATTGATTACAATGATACAGAAATCCTGGGATGTTTCCACAAATGTACAGCATTTTAAATGTCAGAATTTTTCCATAAAACATAGGAGCATTTAGCTTTGAATCATGGGCCTGTCTGATAACGAGAACTGTAGTGTTTTGCAAATTCTTGATTTTATCATTTCAAATTGAGTGTAAAGCAGATAAATTGACTGCAGTTATGTAGACTTGGTCTGAAAATTAGTTATATGAGTAAAAGGCTTCACTGAGTGTACCACATGTTTTTGTTATTGTAATAACAAGACACATTCTTTAAAATTGATTTGAAAAAAAATGTTTAAACATCCATAGCAGATCTTATACAATAGCAGATAATTTTACAATAAATGAATAAGAAATTATCAAAAGTAATTGGCCAATGTGTATTCTTTGGATTCAGGACTTTTAAACATATTTTATTAATAATAATAAAGACACTATTATACCATTACTATTACTTTGTTCTTTTAAATACTCTCCCAGTGTGTTTGTACGTTTTAAAAACTTGGACTGTGCTCATGTGGTGCATCTGTGCCCTGGGAGACCCCAGTTTGAGTCCCGGCTTGGCGTCCTTTCCAGATCCTGCTCCCCTCTCTCCTCCCAAATCACTTCCTGTCTCAATCTATATACTGTCCTATAATTACTGAAGTCAAAAAGCCTGATTTTTTTAATCGAATGGAAAAAACCATTGATATTTTTCCAGTTTCACGTAGTTTGCAGACGGCCCCTAACCGGCCAAATCGCCAGAGCGTATACTGCGTGGCAGCGCGTTAAGGAATATTTAAACAACCAAACTGTCATCTGTGTCGACTTCTACGACCACCCACTAAAGATCTTTTGACGTTATTCGCGATTGAATATCCGTCTAACATCTACGACCACCCACTAAAGATCTTTTGACGTTATTCGCGACTGAATATCCGTCTAAAATCCAACGTCGAACCAACTTTATATCGGTTAATCACACACACTACCACAAGTATATTACATAACGTTATTAAACAACAGAAAACCCTGTGGTAATTGTTGCAGAAATGTGACAGTAATACAACAAAGTGACGCTACCACAAGCATATTAGGCTACAGGAATACTACATACCGCACAACAAACTCCTGTGGTAAAGCTCTCCAAAAACAACAACAACACAATACCATACGCTTTGTGTGGTACTTTTGATGTTTTATTACGAGGAATACCACAGGATATTTTTGAAATGGATGCCTGGCCCACAAATCATTTAGCGCCCCTTTCTTCCCATCAAACACTGAATTCGGCCCAACCTTTTTAACGCAGATCAGAGCAAATTTTCTGTCTTCTGTTATCTCATCTAATCGAAGTGCCCAGTGTCATTAAGGTGGTTCATTCCTGTGGACATTGTTTATTTCCAGCAGTGATGTGATGTTCTCCAACAAGGCATCTAAGAACGGTATAGGATAAAATAAAATAAAATAAAATAACATCTCTCAGCGCAACCGTGTAACGTGCCCGGAGCCTGAATCGTTTTTCCATAACCACGTGATCTGTGACATCAGAAGCTTCGTTTACGCAACAACCGCGTGACTGCTTCATCTGCTATGGAAGGCCAAAAGGGACGAAACGTGTGAAACTAAGGCTCTCCTGATTTTGCCAAGTGGTTGATGTCCTCAGAGCAACATATTTTGTTGACCCAAGGACAACATTTTTATAAATAAAACCTAAACCCACACCAAACCCCAGCCCTAACCATAACTTACCCCTAAAATCAGAGGGAAATGATAAGTGAAAAACAATGGTCTAGAAGCAACTAATCCTGGTTGTAAGATTAAATTTAAAACAAACTGTAAACTTATTTCTGAAATCTGTCTGGTTAATTTAAATGTCGTCAACATGATGTTGCCCTAAGGACATCAACAACTTGGCAAAATCAGGAGAGCCAAACTAACACGTTAAAACATATTACGCTGTACTTTTAAAATGTATTTCACTATTTCGTTAGATTACACAAATTCTACTTAATATAAATACTTAAGAATACTTTGGAATACTAATTTACATTTACATGTATTCATTTAGCAGACGCTTTTATCCAAAGCGACTTACAGAGAGTTCAGGGAACAATAAGCGATATGTGACCCTGGATCACAAAACCAGTCTTAAGTAGCACGGGAACATTTTTAGTAAAAGACAAAAATACATTGTGTGGGTCAAAATTATCGATTTTTCTTTTATGCCAAAAATCATTAGGATATTAAGTAAAGATCATGTTCCATGAAGATATTTTGTAAATTTCCTACCTTAAATATATAAAAACTTTGTTTTTGTGAGTGGATGGTCTGCCACAGTGCCCCTGATTAACAACTTCAAAGGCAATTTTCTCAATATTTAGATTTTTTTGCGCTCTCAGATTCCTGAGTTTTAAACGGTTGCATCTCAGCCAGATATTGTCATATTCTAACAACTCATATATCTATAGAATGTTTATTTATTCAGCTTTCAGGTTATGTAAAAATCTCAATTTCGAAAAATTGACCCATAAGACTGGTTTTGTTGTCCAGGGTCACATATGTCATACAGGAGCAATAATACAATAGGTGCTAATACAAAGTTACTAGTTTCAACAAAAGCTAGACCACTACCTGTTGAGACCACTACCTGCTACCCAGCTAACACATGACGTACCGGTTACGTAATTTATTGGTCATTTTTGGTAATTTCATGATTTACCAGTTGGCAACGTAGCTGGCACGTCCCAGGCACGCAATTTCATTACCATTAAATGACCAATTCATGTCACCTGCACAAACTCCTCACGTTACACGATAACCAAAAATGGTCCAGTTACGTACTATATTCGTAGTATTTTGGTAATTACATGACCTACTGATAACGTAAAGTACACGTCCTAGGCATGTAATTTCAATACCAATAAATGACCAATTCATAACGTCACATTTACCGTCTCCTAACGTTGCAGGATAACCAAGAACGGTCCAGTTACGTAACATATTGGTTATATTTTGATATCAACATGATGACCTGCTGGTAACGTAACTGCCAGGTCGCAAGCACGTTGTAATACACTCAATAAACGGGAAGGAAGGAGGTGGGAACCGGCGAACATTCAAAACACTTTAATCAAAATAAATAAACAATAAATCAGCAGTAAAAAACGCCGGCAGCCACCTCACGGTCGACTGCCGGCCACACGAACATAAACAAAACTTAATATGTCCGGGCCCGGTCCTCTCTCGCCGTTTCCTCCTGTCGCTCTGCCTTTTATGCTTCCGATCTCCTCCGTGGGAGATACGAGGCCAGTGTGACGCCCAGCTGATCCTCGTTATCGCTCGCGCCACCGGCCTTCTCTTCCTCCTCCCACGGCTCTCGTCCCGCCTCCCTCGTCACATACCCCCATCGCCCCTCACAGGCCGGGGGTACCCACGAGACTGTGCTTACTCCCCCCAGGGGGCCAGTCTCAATGGCCCCAGCGCCTGGGGGTATGGACAGATGAGACGAGAGAACGGAGACGGAAGCGACAGGGGCGAGAGCTGAGAGAGAGGAAAAAAGAAAGAAAAAAAAAATGTTGTCCGGTTCCCCGACACGCTGTCGCTCGGTCCTCAGCCAGCCGAGAGGCTCTTCCTCGCGGTGCCATGCGGTGGTACTGGACGCTCCCTCGCTCCTCCTCCACCCCCTGGCGGCCGGCGATGGCTCCACCCGCTGAGGGCAGCCGGCAGCAAGTCCCCCGCTTCCTGCTCCTCCCCTACATGGCGGACGGCAGCAGGCTCCGGCCCACGGCCCGCGGGGCCCTCCACTCCCTCCCGGATGACAGCCACCCCACCTCGGACCAAGGGGCACGGCAGCGAGGCCCTCGTGTCCTGGCGGCCGGCGATGGCCCCTTCCAACTGAGGGCAGCAGGCAGCAAGTCCCCCACTTCCTGCTCCTCCCCTATCTGGCAGACGGCAACAGGCTCTGTCAGCGGGGCTGACCTCTCCGCTCCCTCCTGGACGGCAGCCACCCCACCTCGGACCCAGGAACACGCCGCGAGGTCTTTTCCCCGTCCTGGCACACGCGCCAGCACCACCCCCTCGGGCAGCCGCTCGCGGACTACCCTCGTCTGCGCTGCCCGAACTCTTCGGCACAGCGATCCCCCTCAGCGGCGAGGACTCTTTGACAGCATGTCCCTCCTTCCTCCCGGGTTTCGGCACCACTGTAACAAAAGGCTCAATAAAAGGGAAGGAAGGAGGCGCGAACCGGCGAACATTCACAATAAACTTTAATCAAAATAAACAAACAATAATCCGGAAGTAAAAAGGCCAGCAGCCACCTCACGGTACACAACACACAAACATAAACAAAACTTAACATATGTCTGGGCCCGTTCCTCTCTCGCCGTACACTCCTGTCGCTCGTCCTTTTATGCTTCCGATCTCCTCCGTGAGACATGCGGGACCGGTGTGTGCGCAGCTGATTCCCACTATCACTCACGCCACCGGCCCCGCCTCCCTGCCTCACGGCTCTCGTCACGCCTCCCTCGTCACAATATCCTTGTTGTGTGTTGGCACTCTTGCAATCTTAAGTTACCTGTAACCAGTAATAATGCAAGTTTTGAATTAGGCGTTGTTGTATTCATACGTTGGGATGATTCACAGTTTAACATAATTCAAGGCATAGCATGTTTACTATGTAACTCCTCCTCTTTTAATTCCCTATCTGATGAGCTATGTTATAATACTATAGCATGCATTGTACTATGTCCATAACTATGTTTAGTTATTAGGTGCAAATTAACCATAATGTCAGAGCTATGCAAATAAGGCGCCATGAGAAACAAAGGAACTTTCTCTGGCCCACTTATCGCTTTCATGGCATTGGCCCGCAGGCCACCTGGGGGCAGGGCAGGTATGTACATAAAAACATCATTCACCGATACACTTCAGGCAGAAGAGAATCCAACAGAGACCGGTGGCTTTCGGCTCCTGCAGGGAGGCCGAGTAGGCCCTACAAACTTTGGACACCGGGGCTAAACCCTAAACTCAGCACTCCAGCAGGACTGCATTCTGAAACCTTTTGAACATTTCCATCTCTCCACGCGCATATGAATATTTTCCAGCACAGAGCTCGCAAGTATCCGATTCTATACATAGAATAGCTGCATTAAGTTTGTGCCTCTTTGTTAAAGATGATTTTATTGGTGTTCAGAAATGCTTTAGCTGCCATGCTCTCTCTCTCTCAATTGATACTTTATTGGCATTATTGCGTGTTCTTACAACATTGCCAAAGCATTGAACATATAACAAAATACATACAATAAGTACAAACATTAGAGTAAAATTAAAATAAGATGCTGAGTAATGCATAAATATAGAATGAAATATAAAATAAAGTTTATGTAAGTAAACAAATTAAATATGGAAATAAAATATCAATATCAAATGTAGATTTCAGGCAGAAACATGAGAATGTAATAAAAGTAAACAGTGATTGTAACAGATCTCTAAGGCCAGACTGTGATCACCGAGTCTGTATTTGGTCAGGATCCGTCTCTGTTTTACATCTCCAACAGTGTAGAGATAATCTGCCAGATTTTATTTTCTGTTTAGGGTCCAATAGCATTTTAGTTTACTTGTGGCGTGCATTTTCCTTTTCCCAATGATCTAAAAATGACTTTTGACTTTCTTTGATAATTTGGTTTATTCTGATTTGGTTTTGTTCCGTTGTGCCGGACTGAAGTTTTAGAGCCAGCTGGCAGATCGCACTGGCTTTAGCTCTTGGGTTTTAAGTGCTTCATGTTGAAGTGTGTTAGGAGGACTTGAATTAAGGTGTGTCCAGAATTTGAGGGAATGTTTTTGGATGTGTATTATCAGGGGGTATCTGCCTAATTCAGCCCTGCATGCATTATTTGGTGTTCTTCTCTGAACTCTCAAAATGTTTCTACAGAATTCAGCATGCAGGGATTCTATGGGGTGTTTATCCCATTTGGAGTAATATGTCAGACACTGTGGACCCCAAACCTCGCAGCCATATAGAGCTATAGGAATAATTACAATATCAAAGATTTTACACAAGACTGTAACTGGAATATCTGTTTGGGTGAATTTGCCTTTGATGGCGTAAAACACTCGTCTAGCTTTCTCTTTCAGTGCATTCACTGCCAGACCAAAACCTCCTGACATGCTGATTTTTAGGCCGAGATAATAGTAGTGTAAAGTGTGTTCTACTGTAGTGTTTCCCAGAGTGAATGTGTATCTGTTATCCTGTAATCTGTCTTTTTTCTGGAAAATCATAATTTGAGGG
>NW_026634392.1:157034-157946 GCF_024868665.1 Triplophysa rosa
TTTTTTTGTCTACTCAACTGGAAAATACTGAAAATTCTGAGGAAAAAGGATAAAAACAGAACTGAATGATAAAAATATTTAATTACAGGCAATTTATGTAACATGGGTGGGGAAACCATTCAACACAAACATCAATAAGTTAAAAAAGAGCTATACATTCACTAAAAGTGAACATAATAGCTAAAAGTGGCTAAAAGTCATTGTTTGTCATTTAACACCAATTTAACGTTAGCCCCACAAGCTTCATCATTAACTTATATTCGTTAGCATCTCGGCTAAAACAAGCGCTGTCTACACTGTATAAAATAAGTAAACGGTTTAAACAGCCAAAAGCGCGCCATACAATTAGACGTGTCAGAGTACACATTTGTATAAATAGTATATAGTTAATATATTTCAGTTATTTATATATTTTTACTTTACTTACCTCCAGTGGGACAGTCGAGAGGTTGTTGCCATCCGTTATTTTGAATTCCCGCCTCTGGCGCGAGAGGACACCGGTGAAAACTCGTACACCTCGTGTGTGCCAGTCAGATGTTTGATCGCAGACGGAACGTCGTATGACATCAAAGCACAGTGAGAGCTATTTGTGAACTGACTGCTCTGTATGCTTTAGAGATGTTATTCTAAGTCCGTATGCTTTTTGTCATAAGGTAATCGGTCTGCGCAGAGCTGGAAAAAGTTAAACACACATACTAACGAAAGCGCCACATGACACATGCCTTGACGCTGAGACATTGGGCCAACAGCGCCACAGTACTGTGGAGGGCGAGACTGCACAATAAACACACAGAGCAGCTGCAGTTTGTTTGGATAGAAAACACAACAACATTACATTTTCAAAAGATTTCAGTGATTTAGGATCTTATGGAATGAATAGTTATTGAATGATAGTTTTGTCTCCAGTTAATA